>NC_053417.1:21238705-21493705 GCF_016859285.1 Xiphias gladius | reverse complement strand
GAGTCTATATTATGTCAAATATAATGGTTTATCAAAGCTACACAGTGTATGCACATCCAAATATTTTATCAGGTGTGTTGGCAAGAAGGCAAAAACAATTTGAGAGAAATGTGCCTGCAGACTGAATTGATATTCCAGAAGATTTATTTGGTGCAGCTACAATGTTCTGATCACATTTTCTTCAGTTGCTCGACATCCAAATCTTCTTGAGCGATGTTTTTCTGAGCAAGATGGATTTCTTTTATTGCATCATATTCATTTATATGTTGACCAATATTTGGATTTCAAGCTGTTTGTTGTAAATGTTGTGAACATTTTGGAAGAACTGTGTGGATATGCTGACATTATAAATGGTAGGGCAAATCAGGCAGAGTCTGTAATTTGACCTTCTTTGAGTTTACTTGTCATGATTTAGACAAACATGATTTAGGAGCTTTACTGAATAAATCTTTTTGGGAGCATCATTTTTTAGTACCTATCTAGAGAAATACAATGATTTGAATTTTTATTCTGGTAATATATTATGTGTTTTTTTCTTCTTGACACAAATATCTGGCTTCAGTCAACCATTAAAGCGTTTCTCTACACCCAGTCAAAACAGTGCTGAACATAAAGGAATTTTCTGCTTGCCTGACAAACAATAAATGGAACAACAATACAACATGATGGTATTAACTGTAAGTATATACTTCTGTGTGATATAAAAAATTAAAATAGACGAGTGGAGCCTTAGATGGAGAGATGGAGAGGTAGAAGAAACAAGAATGCAAGCAGTGACCTTTGGGAGCCCTTACAGTTCTCCAGATGAAATTCATTACTACCCCCAACAGATTAATAAAGAGTGAGATTGCTTTCTGATGACAGACAGATGCTCTCCATGCAGGTTGCGAATTGGAGACCAACATTAATTCAGTCATTAGTCACCTCCTAATGCTTGACTGTGCATGTTCCGGTAACTATACAAGACTGAAATGTATAGCATTCAAGGGGACGTTTTATCCAATACAGTACATTCATGCTTCCAGACGGGATCCCTTTGGGGAAGGCTGGAGCTGCATTACATCTCCAAGTCATCCAGGATTTGCACCTCCAGCCACCTGTGAGGCTCAGGAGCATCTTGATGCCCCATTAACTGCCAGTCTTCAGGAGCAGCTGTCGCCCTCCTTCTCCAAATTATGCAACAGTGGTGTTTACATTGAAGGCGGACTGCCTGTAAAAACACAAACAAGGACGTATAACCCCCGTAGGGTGAGGATGGAGGATGGGCGAGAGTCTGTTCCTCCTGTCTTACAGTTAGCACAATAGGAATTTACAACAGACAACTCAGGGTGACCTGCTCGTCGACTGATGCTCCATGTAGAAGTATGACAATGAGACCGGAGGTCAAGTCATCTCGAAGAAAATCCAAGCGACACAGACAGCCTGCTGTGGCGACGGTGAGGTTTAGGTACAGACAAACACAAAACAGCATAGGCATTGCAGAAGTCTGCCTGTGTTGAAAATCCTGCCGCAGTGACAGAGCAACACGAGTTTCTGTATTACATCACACATCTTCTCTCTAAATCCAGTGAAAACACACTGCGCTGCTGTCCATTAGCCCATGCTAATGAACTCGGTACAAAGCAACTTATTAAATACTGTGGTCAGTTACTAGATCCTTTTTTTATTTGACCCTGGTTTTATCTTCTAATTATTTATCTTCTTATACTCCATACAACGTATGAGGAGACGGCCATGACATAATGAATGTGTGGTCTGAATATGACAAGATCTCTTATAAATCTCTGTTAGCAATTATTCATGTGACTCAGTGCTACTTAAACACAACAAGCTCCACTCTGTGCAGCGAGTGTGCACGCACATGAATGCATGATGAATAATATATAGATGGCAAACTGAAGCATAGAAATGAAGGCAGCCGTCAAATGTGCTAATGCCGGCGTTAAGTTTAAGAGTGTGAAGATGTGACCACATTGTCATGCAAATCTTTTGCAATGCTAATCGCTAAGATAAAACGGAGAGCAGTAGATAGTTTATCAACTTAGTTTCGGAGGATTTATACCTCAAGGATTAACAAAGAATAAAAGACAATGTTTAGCAAATTAAAACACCCTTAGGCTGACGGAATGTACGACTGAGAAAATACTGGGTTTTTTTTATATACACGTATGTTAATGGAAAAGTTATAACTTTGTATGTTTGTTTGATGCACTAACAGCATCCAGGCTGATAAACCAGGTGCACTAGTAACCAAAACTCTAATAAAGAAAAAATATAGTTACACACCCTGTGTCATGTAGACAACTGTTCTATTTAGCTTCAAGGTTATAGTGAGGGTGAGTGATCATGAGAGTGTTTGTGTTCAGCAGTCCTGGGGGACATGTTGCATCTATCTGTGAAGTGGGGCTTCAAATTGCCTCACTGCTGAGGATGACGCAGCGCACTATCACTCCTTCCAGCTACAGTCAAAGTTTGTGTGTGCTTGTGTGTGGGACGGAGGGGATGCGGGTGTGTGGTGTCACAAGGTTGAATGTTGTTCTGGAGGCTTTGTGGCCTTGACACTGAAGGGGCCATGTGGGCGCGTTAGAGTGTCTCTCTTGACCAAACCTGGTTCCGAGGTTCTAAGTAGTAGTCAACAAGGCACGGGGGCAGCAAAACATTAAGAAACCTCCAATGAAAACACATTAAAAAACTAAATAGCATCAAACCATCAAACTTGAAGCATGGATTAACATTCCTAAAAAAGCTCATGATGAAAGTTTGGTTACAAACCTACTGTTAAATTATTACCCGACTCGCTCTACAGAGCCTTATAGCAGCTTCTAACTCATTGCTGTTGTTCTTGACCTACAGCCTTACTGTTTTGGTTTACTTTCACCGCTCTCATTGCATCACCTTTCGGGCAAACCACTTGGTTAAGATTAGAGGAAGATCATTGTCTTTGTTAAATGTTATCCTATTATCATAAGACACAGTGTGTTTACTTTATTTGATGTTTAACTGAAACCACAATCTTTCCCAAACCTTAACCAAAGTGCATTTGTTGCCTAAACCAAACCACAGCTGTATGCGGTCTTTGGTGTCAAAGCCCTTCATGTTGCACCCCTACTGTCCAGCCATGACTTGCATGTGGTGCAGAACCATGCAATTTCCTTCTTTAAAAAAATTTTGTACTGAACATAATCAAGGGGGCAATAATGTTAGACTAAAAAAGTTCCTGGCAAAACAAATTAGTAGTAGGCTCTGATGTAATTTCTACGAGAAAGGTTTGTCACAAGTTGCCTGTATTGTTGATGGTTTTGCACTTTATGCACACCACTTTTGAAAGTTATCATATTCCCGCAGTTTTCTAACTTTTCTGTTATCTCAAGCCATGGCAGTGACTTTACGTTATTATGCAAGATCTTGACACTGTGCACAAGCAGGATTATGTTAAAGCGAGGCATGGTGTGATTTCCCAGTCCCCAACTCAACAAGCTTAGTTTAATCTGCAGTTCACAAAGGGCCACCATATTCCTTCCTGAAATCCTCCACTCAGATGAGTATGTGTTTGTATATACGTGCACGTGCATGTGTACCACTGCAGGTTGAATCATTACAATAACCAGTTAATGTAGACAGAAAATGCCAGTCGAAGTGATGTAAGATTTTTTGCCAGTTGTTGGGCTCAGTGCTGCCGGCACACTCACGGCATGTCGTCTGCACATTTGTGTGTACCTTCCACATAGAGTGCTTTTGTGTATGAGTGTTTTTTGGATAAATAATTCAATGGGACTAGGATACAGACTGCCAGGTTACTGCTGCCGCAGTACAGACAAATTAACATATTAAAGGTCGCTGTCCTCCTTGAGAAATGGAAGATTCTTAAAAATTAAGGGCCTAATGAGAGGGGAGCTTTTTTCAGCACGCGGAGACCTAGATTTTTATACACTATGACAACCCATCCTGGTTAATGTGGGTTGAAACAGATAATCACAAAGGAATGAATCCAGATGTTGTGTTTTGAATGTTGTATGTCCAGTTAAGGAAAAACAGTTACCTCAAGTTTACAATGTGCTATCACTAAAATACAGCCTAAACTAATGTCTAATCTCTGTATTTTTTCTGATAATGTGTTTAGATTTTGGGCTATAATTATGATAATAGTTTTCCCTTTTGTTAAAGGCAGATATCTATTATAAACGGCCAATATCCCTAAGAATTACGTAAATATTGGATGATTCTACACCTCAGGACTAATGTCTGGCGTCTATCTTTAGTACCAACGCAGGAACTAGTGTGTCATTTTTGTTGAGATGTGAAAAGTAAGAGTGTGTAGGTGGGAATTTTAAATGTGTGTACAGCACATTTTCCTTTCATGCAGTAGACCGAAGTTTGTGTCCCATCTCAGACCTACAATGAATGTTTGTATTTTTATTAACCATATACGCAGTCTTTCCCTAACCTTAGCCAAGGGTTTAAGTTGCCTAACCCTAGCCATACCTTAACCATATGTACTTGCTATAAGCACAGTCTTTCCCTAACCTTAACCTCGTTGTAAATTCCATGCACAGATATTCCAGAAAGTATCAACATTCAATAACTTTTGCTCTATATAGTAGTTTTGATTGGTAGTGGCGGGTCCGCAATTCCCCTACTGAAATCTGATTTCCTACTTAAGCACAAGAGATCCAAAGAAAAATGATGCAGCATGTAATCCACTGCGGTTTTATCTCATTGATACATTCACTCCCTTTAAACCATACATCAAACAGTGGACCGAACACTGCCCCTGCTTCAAATTAAAAACGTTCAACTGGCAAAACACGGACTGACTGCAATCGTTTAACAAAAATGCATCTACAAAGCAAGACAGTGGCCATTTTTTCTGCATCTTTTTCATCAGCAGATAATTTAAAAATCTTTCAAGGGAGTAATGGAACACTTAGGAGAAGCCACAGTGAGCTGTTAGACGAAGAGCTGAAGGAAACAAGCTGTACACCTCCAACCCCTCAGCAAGCTACCCAGCTTTACTGTTCGTTAGCTTGCTGCTGCATGAACTCAGATCAAAATTACTGCTGATCATCTTCTTTATTTAAATAATATAGGTTTGTTTGGCTGTGTTGTAAACAGATGCAGAAGCTGTTCCTCTGTTGTATTGCAGTCAGAAACATTTACATCAAGAAATTGACCATTTATAGCAAATGGTTATACAGTTAGATCTGGCTGAGAGAGCTAATCCACCAATAATAAACATACTTGAATGTAAATCTTAGTTAAATCAGCAACATAAAGAGGAGGTTGGGGTGGTGGAGGGAGCTGCAGAGGCAAACGGTGTTGGCATAAGCGTCATCAGCAGAGTAACAGTGATAAGTGTCATGTTATAATGTCTGTGCTGTACACCTGCATGAATATGACAGGACATTACTTGCCACACAGCTGTGAATGAGCTAATCGTTGTGAAGTGTATTGCCAGCAGCCGATCACCATCAGTCTGTACAAGCACGATTTAAGTGTTTGCTGTAGCATTAAACCACACGTGCCACAAGTGTTGAGGACCAAAATCTTAAGAATTACAATTATTATAACAATTACAACTTTAAAAATGTTGGCATTGGACATAAAAAAAAAAAAAAATCCAATATTCGTGTTCTTGTCTGGAGACAGGGTTTATTTTGAAACTAAACTTCTAATCTTCACTGAAGAAAGACTAGCAATAGTTTGTTTTTCTTATCACCACTAAATAATACCAAGCAAAAGAGTTGATGCGGTTTGGTTTTGGTGATGCAGTTGTACCTTTCTGGCCAGGTATCTCCTGAAATTAATATCGTATGAGTTCAGCAAATGATCCGTTTTAGCAAACAGACTTAATTATTACGTAAACTACCATTACTGCCTTGCGGTAGTATGCCTCCGCCAACCCGTCAAGTTGCAGTTTATATTCATGTCTGTCCAGACTCATGTAATATAAGTAGGGAAGACTTTGAAGGAATTTAATATAAGGTATGATGTGTATTTTATCATGATTACCATATGGATTCCTTAGTTACGGCCATAAAATTGATTTGTGAGGTCACAGTGACCTTGACTTTTGACCAGCAAAATCTAATCAATTTATCCTTGAGTCCAAGTGACCATTTGTGCCAAATTTGAAGGAATCCCCTCCAGGCGTTCCTGAGATATTGCAGTCACGGGAATCAGGTGGACGGACGCACTGATGGACAGACAACCCAGAAAGCATAATGCCTCTGGCCATGGCTGTCGCTGACTTGGAGACATAAAAATGCAACCTCACAAGGTTGACAACAGTCTTCTGGTGGTGATGTGGTGACGTGGTGGTGGCAACGGGCCTGATAACGTCAGACGTCGTGCCGATATGGCGCCCGGAGCAGGGGGTGTGACACAGGCACACCCGCGGTCAGGTCTTGGTTTGAGTGAATGAAGTCGGTGGCAGGAACCAGAAGGCAGACATCCAAAGGCGTTGATCTTCAGAGGGCTCAGATCTGCTCTCTGACTCCCTATCAAGCCCACTGTCTGTGCTGTCTTGCGGTGACTGTCTTGCGGTGAAAACGACACATGAAAATCTCAGCTCAGACAACCAATCAATACTCAGCAAGTAAAATATATTAAATGAATGATGACACAGTTGATTTAACTTTGTATTAATGAGAAGGAATCTTGCTGCAGGCAGTGTGAGGTAGGAATTGATCTTTTTTTTCCCCTGTACAATGCAACAAGAATTTAAAAATCATTCCCAACAATTTACTAATTTTACCTTCCATCCTGTCTTCATGCTTGTGTTTGTTTACCACAATGTTCCCACATGCTCAGCCAGCAACACATTACATTCAATTTGAGAATGTTTCTCTGTCGTCCTGCTGTTCTCTGGAATATGTATGTGAATTTATGCATTTGATTTGGACCTGGCAGAGGGAAGCAGGTTTTTACAAGGCAAAATCACCAGCTTCCTTGTATTTACACAGAAGTATTCTAAGCCAACATGTGATTCAAGGGGAGCGGATATTACAGTGAAACCCTGTGAGCTCTGTCCCTGTCCAAAAAGTCCTTTTATATACACACACACAACCACCCACAGACACAATCACCAAGAACTGCCCCAGAAATTCAAGCGAAGGTTATAGAAATTCTCTTTGTAGTCGCAAAACAAAATATCCCTGAGCTTTAAACATCACCCTGCATTATTTCCGCAGCATCCTCGGCACTCTTCTGTATTGCCTCTTCTTTCCATCTCAGTAATGTTAGGAAGCTTCTACATTAAGCTTGCTTTATTTCATGTCCATATCCATTAGTTTTTAGTTGTGTTTTAAACTACAAACAGAACAAATAATCAAAATCTTCATCAACTGTTTATTCTCATTTCCATTTCATTTAAAACCCAATTTTAATGTTTAATATCCCGAGAAAACTGTTATTCTTTGAACGCTGAATAAAAAACATGGACTTCCATAAAAACATGACATGAACAAACAGCTGTTGCTGGGATCTTCCCTGCTTTGGACACACGAGACATAATTAATCACCAGGGGACACAGACTCATTAATTGCTGTGTGCTGATTAATTGTCTCTGGTGAGAAACGTTCAGCTTAACATGCAAATTCGTGTCACAGTATCCATTCAGCGACGCAGCCCAGGCAGGGACTTATTGTAAAACGACACATGCAGGGAGATAAAAAGACGCTTGTCATGGGCCTACTGTAAAACAGTCGTTTCTATTTTGAGCTCCTATACAAGAAGTAGAAAATGTAAGATGTTACAACTTGGATTTGAAAAATGCTGAGAGAGGGCTGAAATGTAAGGAGGAAAGAGGGTTTTTTGGTGTGATGTAGTGAACTATTTGTCATTTGATTTGCGTTTTGCTTGTTTTTTTGCTGCATTAAATAAGCTGCTAAACATGAGAGGACAGGAGACGAGGAAAGGACAGGGCAGGAGACGAGATGGGGAGACAGGAAAAGAAAAGAGACAAAAAAAATAAGGAGCGGAGGTGGAAGTAGGCAAAAGGAAAAGAGATGACAGGAAAGGAGAGGAGAGGGGACAAAAGGAAAAAGCATGAAGAGAATTGAGGAGGGGAGACGAGACGAGACGAGACGAGTGAATGTGCAGTAGAGGAGACAAAATGAAAAGAGAAGGAGAGGAAATGAGAGGAGAGGACAGGAGTATGTTGAGCACGGTGACCCGATGGCAGGAAAGGTCACTGACTCAGCAGCACAGAACAGCATCTGTGAAGGCAGAGTTTAATCACCTCCAACCACTTCATCAGCTTCTGCATGAGGTGGACGGAGAGAGGCATTACCAAGGTCATAAAATCTCTCTCTGTTGAAGACATATAGAATGAGACGAGCCGCTCTCCTTAGAGGTGCAATCACACCGTTTTTGCTCTCCATTTGAGTCCTCTTTATCCACGAGAAGGTTCACGTTTGTGAAATTTGATCATTAGTTTAGCTGCAATGATTAGCTGATTAATTGATTAGTCAGTCGAAAGAAAATTCATTGGCAACTATTTTGATAATCATGAAAGTCATTTTCAAGCAAAAATGACAAGATGCTGATGGTTCTAGGTTCTAAAACATGCTTTTCTTGACCTTATACCCTACTTACATAATGGCAAATTGAATATTTTGGGATTTTAACTGGATCTTACACTCCTTCCGAACTGCTTGCCGGATGCTGGGATAGCTAGGGAAACCAATCCCCCACACCTTTCCTTTTACGTTGGATAGGAGCGGTCTGCGTCCGAGAATACTTGTAACTTTCTGAAGCCAACAGGCCGACATTCACACCCACTTCATGCTCTGAGCAGCCAGCTGTGCGAAGGTGAGAAAGGAGCCAAGACCTGAGCTTCTCACTCTTCTCGCTCTCTTTGTTTTACTTGTAACTCAACTATTCGTGGCACTTTTCACACTATGAATGACTTCCTGGCAAGACTGTATTGCGGCCCCCCTCTCCTCTACGATGGCTTTTCACTCTGCCCCTCCACTGTGGTCGTTCACTAGGACTACAAACACTTTTGATTTCCATTGCGGTCGAGCAGAACGTCTTAACCAACCCGTTCTGAGAGACCATAAACCAGCCCTTAGTCTATTGGTTTAGCAAAACAAGACATTTGTATTTCAGGACACTGTGATGGGCATTCTTCACAGTTATCTGATCAAATGATTGACCAGTTCATTGAGAAAATAATTAGCAGATTATTTGATAACCAAAATAATTAGTTAATAGTCGCAGCCCTAATCATTACCATAAGTGAGGCCCTAAAGCTGCCATTTCAGGCTCTGCTCCTTTTTTTATGATTCAAAAATGAACAATCAGAAACTAGTACAGCAACATGTCATTAGACCATCGCTGTATTTGATGGAAATAAAGAGGGAATGGTTTTTAAAAAATATGAAATCTAAAAGGTTTCTCAGCAAACTGGCAAAGCCACTGTATATTGGTATATTGGTGGATATTCTGTTCAGTATGATACGGTGAACAGAATATTAATTTTGTATTAAGTTTGTCCTGGTTATGTATATATATTTTTGTTTTAGTTGATTTCTGCATCATGTTTAAACTCCACATTCATTCACATTAAGGCATTTTGATCTCAGGCCAAATGAGTGTTTTTCCCCTCTGTGGAGAAAGTCCCGAGACATGACTCTTGCGACAGGTCTGGACCAATCGTAAAAATTTTAATGCCTAAGAGAGAATTGGTGAATGCCACACATTTGTATGTACTGGATGCTACTCCAGAACGAATCTGTATGTGTGGTTGACATACATGGAAGAACCATGTATGTCAACCACACATACAAACAGGCCTTTTGTCTTTTTTCCTTTCAAACTGCAAATCACAGTGTGGATCCATATTGGTGACAGACTAACAGGAACACGAGCTTTATAGTGCAGCAGACATAATAACACAGGAAATTCAGTAATCCATACTGACTCTGTAATAGCACTACATCATTCAACATAACACAGCGTGACGAGTGATATGAAAGGCTGGTGAATCTGCTATATTGTAATTACCTTGTTGTGTTTGTTAGCTGACCTTACACCCACAACATTTGGCTGATACAGTAGAGAGAATGGCAGAGGAAAGGCAGCAAGTTAATAAAACAGACGGAGAATGAGACAACACAAAAAAAGAGAATAGGAGATTAAGAGATGAGAAGACACTGTGCTTTAGAGACTGTTGTCCATGCTCACTGAAATGCCAATTAGGCCAATACCTTGTGACATTTCTGCTCTTTTACTTCTCATGATACAGCTAATGCACCCCAGCATGGGCAGTCATACTTAGGGAAGCCTTACAACGCTGAAGCTCTAACACAGTAGGTCAGACACACAAGATTTTAACACTCGTGCTCTCTTTGCTGCCATTTTCTAAAACATAAAACTCCTTTTATAGTATTTTCAGATCTTTTACCTAAGTGAAATTAGCAACACAAAAGTGTACTGTAAAAACACACCGTTACGTACAAAAGTCCTGTGTTCAAACTCAGAGAATTACACAGAATTATTAGGTGAATCTCCAGCTCCTCTCGGTTTTATGGAGCTTTACAGTGACTTTCACCTCAGTTTGTCTGTCCAGCCTGCAACTTCACTGTTTCAGTTCACTCTCATCGCTTTCGCAGCGTCGTTTTCGGCCACAGCAGGCAGCTGAACTCTTAAAACCCACCGTACACTACCTGCTCAGCATGAAACAGCAGACAGTCACAGTTGGCGACTAGGTGGTGAACAGAATGGAGCATTTAGCGATTAAAGAGCCAGACTTCCTTCAGGAGTTGGTGGAGACCCAAAACAAAGCTACAAGGAGTTAATGTTGGATTTACATTCACCAGGTCGCCAGAGACACGATTCCAAATGTTGCTCTGTAACTGCTGGACATGTAAATGAGCAACCGTCAATGTCAATAGATGTCAATGGCGTGTTCATAACTTGTTTCTGCGAAATGTAGTTAAAAGTATCGAAAGTATTTGTTAAGCAGACTATTAAAAATTATTTTTTATTATATAATTGGATTATTGTTACTGATGCATTAATGTGGAGGTAATTCTACTGTTGTAGCTAATCAAGCTGTAACTTACTTTAACCACAGTGTTGGGTATTTTTTGTAAGTTGAACGTAAAATCATAATCAGCAAAGTAATTAGTGATTATAGTTGTCAAATTGATGTAGTGGTTTAAAAAAATGCAATATTTCTTTCTGACAAGAAGTGGAGTATAAGTAAACAATATAAATATTTAATAAATTGTTTGTAACACATTATAATATAGCTTTCATACAATATATCAAACATTTTTGAGTGTTTATTAATGTACAGTATTTGTTAACAATTATAACTTCTTCTGCAAAGACATATTTTATATATTAAACCTGTGTATTAATATATTGTCATTGATCATCTATTTATATAGCAGCATCCAATAATGGATATGCACAGGACGAGTTACAATTGATGACAAATAATAATATTATTAGAATAATAACTAAATTACCGCTTTATATTATTTGTTAGGGATGCTTCTTAAGAGAACTAAGCTAAAGTGGTAGACACATATAACAATAAAACACTTAAAAATGTCCTTATAGCTGCTTCTAACTACATTATACTGTGTTATAAACCAGAGCTCATAAACGCTTAAGAGTGGGACTTACAGTAGTGTTAGAAGTGTTGCATAAAACGTATAAAGCAGTCAAGTACGAGTAACTGAATACTGTACTTAAGGACAGTACTTGAGTAAATGTACTTTATGTTACGAGGGAAACTTGAGAGAGCTTTCAGAAGACACAATCCGACAACTGCAAAGTTTTCAGACAAAGACAAAAATGTTCATGCAGGCAATTTGAATGACATCGATCTAAATATCAACTTGATGTATTCAATATGACTGTTTGCGCAGTACTGGCTCAGTTGTTGCAGGATCCCACAGGGTCCTGGTGTGAAAAGACTTTTAATGCTCCGTGTCCTTTGACGTCATACTGATGTGTGCGATACTGTACAGCATCTTGTCTAATCACTCCCTGCAGTAGCCTGACTAAGCCAGTTTTGAAAACACCCACCAGCCTGGATCAGAGCCAGCTGGGCTTCTTTCAAACTATCTGGTACAGTATCATCGCGGCTGTTGACTCCCTGGCAGCAGGTATGACATTGACACCTGAGTGAGAGCCTACAGTCCACCACCAGCAGTGTTGTTTTACACTGGATGCCCGGAGCTGATCCTGTGCTCTGTTTATACTGCTCACTGCTCAGGCTGTGTGTTTTTATTCTCCTGCTGTTTATTGTAAGAGCAAACAATCCTCTACACATTTAAAAGCCAGTACAGGTTCAGAGACCAGAAAAGGGGCTGTGCCATTCGTCCTATGTTGTGATGTGTAACCCTCTCAGGCTGCCCAAGCCCCCACTGTGACTCTACTGGGAGCAGAGGCTCATACACTGCCACGCTGAAATCCTTCAGTGTGCCATCCACAGATTTGCGGTCCCATTGAGCTGTGCATGAATTATTAATCAGCCGTCTACTAACAAATGGGCTTTTAATTGTATGGACTCCTGTTCGACGACAATAACTGAAACACAGGCCTCGATACAAACTGACTCTCGATCAAACCCCCCCCTCCAATGGATGCAGCTTCATCTACAGCATCGGCGGAGAAGTGTGGTGGTTTATATCCAGTCTCCTGCTCCATCCAGAGGACAGGGCCCCCCGGAAATATGTTTTACACATATTACTAACATTTTAACTACCAAAAAAAAAGGAATATTTTCTAAACCAGAGAGAGAGATGAAACTTAAAAGGGAGGATAAGAGGAGGTGGCTGCTGTGATTTTGTTGTAGTCTGAGATTTTACACCCATGAAAAGCAAGAAAAAAAGCCATTCAACAAACGAGTAAATGGTGCTCTAGTGCTGATTAATTCAAAATCTGCACCGAGTTAAAAGCTAAAAGGGATTCGCCTAATTCTTCCCATTTCAAAACTCTAAATCCAGTTTCTGTTTTTCCCCTACAGATATCATGAAAGTAAGACCGATGAGGTTTAAGAACTCCGTCAAAACACAGATCATGCACATACATATTGTGCATACACACAGTATGGTCAGTTCTAACAGCTGGGGAAAAAAAAAATGATTTCAATGCCTCAGGTTAAAGTATATTGTACTTGCCATTGCTTCAGTAGACTGACTTTGGCTTTGGCAGTCTGGAGCCAGCCCTAGCCCAGCCATCCTGAGGTGAACCGCAGTGAAATTCATGCTTAAAACAAAAAACAACAACAACAACAACAACAACAACAACAACAACGGGAAAAAAACAAACAAAACAGGCTGCTGACATGACATTTAAACAAGTCGCATATCGGCATCTTGCGGCTAAACTCACACTCATGAGTCGACAGGTGAAGAGCGACCTTTCCAAAACAGGCAAATCGTCAATTTCAACTCTACAGCGGGATCGACGATGCAACAATGCAGCCCCGATGAGCTCCGATCGGGCCGTCGGGGTTGTTGGGTTTTTTTTTTTTGACTGAAACCCGCAACGCCCGGTGTAAATCCCGAACGTGTCAACGAGCTTACCTTTCTCATTTTACTGCGAGCAGCTGCAGATGGGTGTCGGTCACACAGGAATAGTTATCCAGCTCTTACATGTCGGCCGTAAAAAAAAAAAAAAAAAAAAATCGCTGTCGCCCGGCTGTTTTATCTGTCGGGAAGGTAAACAAGACGGTCCTACAACATGGCAAGAAATATAACCGCCGTCTTGTTTTATCCCTTAGACGTACGGCGCAGTCTCGCCGCGGTCATCGCCCGTCGGTCTTTCCGGGAGCAGCTCACCGGTTCACGGAGGGATCCGTCACGACAGGGAAAACGCAGTTCGGAGGCTGCCGGCGATGCTGCGGCGGCGGCGGCGGCGGCGGCAGCGTTTGGTCCGTCGAGACGCGGGATGAGAGCGGTGGGGGTGGGGGCATCCGAGGGCCCACGACGAAACGCTCAGCTCCGGAAAATGAACTCATCGGAGCCGAAATCACGGTCTCATGAGCAAGCGGTGGTTGATGAATCATTATGCGCAGAGAGGCATCATGAGTGTGCGTGTGTGTGTGTGTGTGTGTGTGTGCGTGCGTGTGTGCGTGCGTGTGTGTGAGAGAGAGAGAGAGCGTGTGTTTTGTTATTTCGCGTGTTTCCCAGGAGCGATGCTCTTTGATGATTCAGGGGAGACGAGAGGGATTTTAAAGGGAAGATTCACTCAAAGGGAGATTTGGGATCTCAGACAATTAAGTCAAGTCAGCTGTCTGCCAATAATCAGCTGATAGGCTGTCACCTGGTCACACCTGGCGAAGTTGGTACCGTGGCGCAGTGTCTTAGGGCCGCGGCCACGGTCACAATTGTTTTTTTCAGCAGCGATGGGCCTGCTGATTGTTTTCTCGATGACTTGAAGCAAATTTGAGGTTACGGCGAAAAAAGGGCATCGTAGTTTCCCCAGAGACCGGAGTCACGTATTCAAATGCCTTTGTTTTGCCCGGCCGACAGTCCAAAAAGGCCAAAGATATCCAGTTCGCCGTCATGTAAGAAAAGAGAGAAACGGGAGCAGCAAATCCTCAGATTTTCGGAAAACGGGAATCGACCCATTTCAGTTTCAGCTTGAAAAACGACTGTAGCGATTAACCGGTGATCAAAAAGTAGTTTCCAGTTAAATTTCTGTAATCACAAATGAACCCACAGGCTACAGCTTTTGTACTAGATATTTTATCCGAATATGCCATATGTGAACGTGAATCCAACAAGAACAACAACAAAAAAAATCCCCACAGAACTGGGGCTAGAATATTGTCTTTAACCTGACACCAAAATTCAGTTCAGAGAACCAAAACTAACACTTTGCTTCAAACCCCCTATTTAGTACCTATAAGCAGCATATAAGCACACATATAAGGATATTTTTAAGTGTTTATTGTTGTATTTGTCAAAAACTATGGCTTAGTTCTCTTGTGAAGTGTCCCTAACTGGCGAATAAACAGTTAATATGAAGCTGTAATCATATTAAATGATACATGATTACACGCAAACAAATTTTCACAGTGTGTTATAAAGCATGTATCTATTAATAATAATCAGATTTTCCTTGTAATCAAAAAAGCTATGGCTAGTCGGGAGTTCTTGTCCAGAGAAAATAATGGCCACCCAGATATTTGGACACACCAATGCAAAGATTGTAGGCACACAGATACGTACGCACAGAGGTCTGTGCCACCAGAAACTGCATAAATTAATATGACTAATCTCCGGTTTGAAATCAAACTGACAATAAAAGACAATCTGCCCTCTCCAGAGTAATGCCCAGTAGCACACGCATTAAGGATGGCTGATTGGATAAGACCATGACTAATGACTCTGCATCTGATCCAAGCGTGGATATCAAAAGGGGCACAAAGGCAGCCAATGTTTGCGTTGTATAAACTGAATACTTTTTTTTTGCTCAGTTTGTCCTTTTTCCATAGGCCCGAGCTAAGTTATCTGACGGTAATCTCCTCACATATTGTCTCTCAATAAGACAGACAATTAGTTCAGCTTCCCAGTTCAGCTATAGTGGACTGTGACTCTACCAGCACGGTGGGATTTCACTCGTCTTCATTGGGCTGGCTGTTACATCTACAGCCTTTTGGTCCGGACGATGGAGTTGTTGTAAGAGGACATTCATTTTGTCTTTTGACCCCCATCCTGCAAAGCCTGGATGGGGGTCAGTAACGTGTGTCAGTAACATGTCACATGTGCACATGTGAGGTATATATATACATACACACACACACACACACACACACACACACACACACACACACACACACACACACACACACACACACACACACACATAAAAATATATATAAATACATACATACATACATACATTCATGTTTATATATAGATATATAGATATACAGATAGAGATATAGATATATAGTTCATACAGCGTATATAATATAAATAGGTTTTTCTAATCTCACCTCTCTAATTTCGTTAATCTCTTGTGTTTTTTTTATTAATTTCATTCAAATAGTTCTTTATCTCTTTTCCTTCCTCTCAGACTCTCAGTGTGCTGCACTATGTGCCTTATCTCTCCCTACTAAGCTCGAGAGTGACTAACTGATGATGCAGCAATGCTGAGGTCATAGATGTCGTTTAATGAGTTGCAGGACCTCAAATATTTTTGTTTTTTTTCGACACCAAAACTAATCACAGGGAAAACAGATGTTGCCTTGAAGAAAGGTTCAAAGCTTTGTGCTCTTTGTCAGGTCTTGCTCTCCTCTCCAGTGTGTTCTATGCAGTCAAGGTATACATTTCTTTTGAATTTTAAACCAAAAGGAAAAAGTAATGAATGGTCCTGAGTTTCTTCGTTGCATTACAAAATACTAAAAGAGCAAATGAGTTGAATACTATTTAACAGCTTTAATGTGGGACATTATTTTCTTTATCTGTAAAGTTTTCCCTGAAATGCTTATGAGATAAGCAGACTATATCTAATTAGCTTAGCACCAACAGCCTGTATTAGTCAAGATGGATCTAGGCCGGTAAACGAAAAACAAACCAATTCCTGTGATTTTTAGCTTTTCTAAATACGACATTTTAAAGATAAAAATATCTGGCTAACTATGGCCATTCAATTATTTTCTTCTTCTTTTGCATTTTATGTTCTGGGTGGAGAACAATAGGAATTCCTTTCACAGTCCCTCCATTGTTTTTAGTGTACTTTACTGTGTGTGGTTAATTTAGTCCACGGGCAAAAATTTCAAATGAGAGCAAAGTGCACAGTTTTATTCTACTTTGAAACGAAGAATGTGACATAAACAAGCTTCTTTTCCATATTGTAACCCATACAGAATCATGACACATTGTTGGCAGAGAGGGTGAAAATAGTGGGATAGTTTTGCTTTGACTCTCTGAGTGTACTCAGGCCAGTGAGTAGTGTATGATATATAGTGATTGTTTTGGAGGAGGGAGAAAGCTGTTCCACAATGAAATGCCAAGCTATGTTGTGGACTTCATCAGACCAGTCCGTTCTGTCATTGACAATCTGTTTTATGTAACAATTCCCATAATCGGTGCTCATTCCAGGACTAACAAACTGTCTCTCAGGTTACTCAGAAAGCATTTCTGCCAGGTGTATGAGCGTGTGTTGCTTTCACTTTCCATATTTCTGATGCTGACAGCTGCTTAACATCGCCATTTTGGATCTGCGATTGCTTTTTGATTTAATTCATGATTTATATCGTCCTGTATTAGGTTACACAGACAAATAATAAAGGGTGGCGACAGAAAGTATGACAAGACTAATTACTGAGTGATTAGTAATTATTAAGAGTATACAGCCATGCTAGCTTCTCCGTAAGGCTGTTCTTAGGATGAACGCGGATGTTCAGCAGGGATAATGTTTGTAATGTTCACCCTCTTAGTGTAGCGTGTTAGCATGCTAACATTGGCTAATTAGCACTTAACCCAAGACTGAGGCTGGTGGGAATGTCATTAGTTTTGCAGTGTTTTAGGGCATAAACTGAAGCATTGCACAAATAAAAAATAGACCTGATAGTGTAGATAGAAAGTTGAGGGATGCCAAAATTATTGCAATTATCCTGAGGAGACAGAACATCATTTCTGTACCAAATTTCTTGGTAATCCATCCAATAGTTGTTGAGGCATTTCACTCTGAATCAAAAATGTGAACTTCGTGGTGGTGCTTAGAGGAAAAGTCACAGGTGCCAAAGTCATTAGGATACATTGTCTTGGAAATATGAATGTCTTTGCAATCCAGTCCAGTTTATGTCAATCCATGCAGCCACCTGATGGTGGTACTAGAGGAAAATACAGGTGTCATTACGATTCATCCTCTGGGCACTATGAGTGTGTGTACAAAATTTAAGGGCAATACATCCAATAATTGTTTATACTTTTTTACTAAAAAAATAGAAATGTCAACCTAACAATGGCACTAGATGAAGGGTTAGGAGATCACCAGAATCTGTAGGCTTCAACGTCTGGGCACCAAAAAGGCCTGCAACAAAATTTCAAGGCAGTCCATCAAATATCTGGTGTAAGGTAGAGATAAAATGATGTTCGAGGGTTTCAGCTGCCATCATAGTCTGTTATTAACCAGCAATCAGTCAATTCCGTGGCCTGTTTTTAACCATGAGGAACTGAATAGATCAAAAAATAATAAAATAAAATGCAAAACAACTAATTAACTCTAGCAGCACATATTTAATGTATTTTATGTAAAACTGATGTGCCGATATTTGGCTTGACCCCATTTTTAAGCAGAAACACATTCTGTCATCACAATTGGTATCAATCACCATATAAGTGATAGAACATTAAACTTGATCTCTTATACTCTGTATAAGCTCTGGTCCAATGGCATGTGTTTCCCTAAACACACAGAGACCAGAGAGCGTGCCCAGTGGCTTGCATAACTGGGTTCCTCCTGTGGAGGACTGGCGTTAAAATGCAGACTGCTCCTCATGCTTGTGCCCCCAAGATATCGCGCCAATTATTTGTCTCTGTGGGAGTAACCTATTTGCGGAAGATCTTCTTAAAATAAGAGTGGGGAGTCACAGCCGCTCTACATCCTTTCTGGTTCCTGACTGGACAGTTTACAAGGGCATGTGTCACCTCTCGCTGTGGCCCTGCAGGGCCATCTAACTATGTCTGTGGAAAGGTAGTGGCGTTGCAGTCACCGTACAGGCACAGGCGTTTGGCCATGTTCACACCCCTGCAGAGAATTCAGTCCCCCTGTGCGTCTCCGCATCTCTGTTTCAGTGAGTTAACATATCCGTACAACTTGCACGCGGCTCTCGCAAACATGAATCCCAACCTTTCCTCTGTCACTAACAAACACAGAGCCCATAGTTTTGGATGTGACAAATCACATATAGGAGGACAACTGTCATTACTGTATGAGTGAAATCATGATACCAAATGTAAAAGACACTATATTGAAGGTGCATGCACTGGTTTATCCTCGGTGCTTTTGCTTTCCATCTATTTTCAAGACCTTTGATTTTCAAAAGAACATTCACTTACTAATTAGGTGACTAATTGGATACCTCTTTCTTTGGCTTTGAGTGTGTCATCAGGTTTCCCACTGTAATCCAAATCATTTACTTTAATGTGCACAGAATAGATTTGGATGTAGTGTCCCTTTTTATCATTGTAAGGAATTGTGTTTTCCACCACTATAAAACTGCATTGGTCTCACATGTGCAGCAAATATGTGCTATTACTGTTGTTAAAAGCTCACCACCATAACACACCACAATTTAGCTGAAAGAAGAAAAGCGATTCCAGATGTGAGTCCAGATCACAGCACTGTAATATATCACTGTGGGCATTAAACAGGCTGCCACAGGAAGTCCGCAATGCACAGAGGCCATGGGATGTCAGGGGGAAGCTGACAAGAGGATGTTAGGTGGGCGAGGGGCATTTCTTCATACAATCCATTTACAGTAATCAATGACCACTCACCAGTGGAGGGAAGAGGGACAAGAGAGAGAGTGAGAGTGCCAGTTGGCATGTCAGATAAAAGCACTGAAGGAGAAATACAGAGAACAAGGAGAGGATGGATTGAATTTGGCGAGGGGAGGGGGTACGATAGGGAATAGTGGGGACGTGTAAAACAGTACAATTTGTGTGAAGGATGCAGAGATTGAGTAAGCAGATGATTATGTAAGCAACTGCTTGACGGAGGAGACACACATAAAAGGCCAGGGAGACCATGTGCTGATTGGAAAAGCTGAAGAGCTTGCACCTCCTCTCTTCTCTCTAATCCAACTCTCAGTGATCACTCTTCAGATCGCAGCAACAGGCATTTTTAACCTAATTACACATCTTTTGTTATGACAGAAACTCTTCATGTGTGTTTTTAATTTGTTTACCTCTCAGTGTTCTGTTACGAAGATACAACACCAATGCTTTTTGGTTGCATGCAGGGGGGGGCGTAGTTACAGTAAATGTTCTACCTGTTACTAGAGCGTGACGGTCTCCGGTTGGGGGCAAATCTGGTCAGCTCTGGTTCTATTTTAAAAACACCACCAGCCTTTATAAGCCTGGCACCATTCAGGCGGAACTGCAGATGGCTTTGTAAAAGCAAGCTCCAACATCTACTGCCTGGATTCATGTTCGTAAGAAAAAAAAAAAAGAAAAAAAAAAGAAAAAAAAAAAACAGGAAGTAAAGACACAAACTGCTTTCAGAGTAGGGGAGCTCCATTTCTTCCACTGAGGAGGAAATCTATTGAAAGCAGTGGTTTTGATTCCATGAAACCGAGCCAGACATGAACCATGAGTCATGCACGTAAACAACAGTGTGTAAACCATGCCATGTAGGACATCAGTTCTGATAGAGAATTGGATTTATAAAAGATTAATGATTCAGGGGAACAGAAGACAGGTTGCAGCTATTCTGGCCATTGACTAATTGTATTGTGGGTGCTCTGATGTGCACCAGATTAATGAACATGTGCTGAGTGAGTTCAGGCCGAATACTCTGTCAACCAGACCATGAGCGTATGGCTATAGGGCTATACTGTTTCGTTTTATCTGTCGCTTCTGTTTTCCTGGCTTACAGTATAGACTTTAGTACTCCAATATATTAACACCACAATTCTGTGGATTTAACTGTACAGTCCAGTGCTTTAATTATATCCTTTCTAATTTAAAATAAACACTAGCAGCAAATTAAGGTCCTCATTTATCCCATCAATCATGTGACAAAAACAACAAAACAACAGCCTCGCAAGAAAGCAAGGCAATCCATCTTGCAGCAGAAAGTCATCAATCATATTTTACGTATTAAAATAACCCCAAATAATGAAGCTGAAGTTCAATATTTTCAGGTCAAGAGGAGAATTCCTGAGGTAGTCGTTTTGGGTACGTTGACACTGTATCAGCAAAAATCATGTCAGGTTTTCAAAAATCATCTGGGCTAAAAGCCCGAAGGTACAAACACCAAACTGATGTATTTAGTTTACTGTATATTTGATATACTCCAGAGCATATGTCCCCAGATTATTAAAGATATTAGTTAGTAAAACTAACTTGCCATTTACAACAAGGGCCGATTTTATAGCAATGTTAACGATATGATGTAATTACTGATTAACTGTCTCCTCTTCGTCATCAGAAATTTACAGTGACTAAAACCAATTACACACAGTTGCTGGCTGCTCTTTGAAGTTTTATATTAAGAGCGCTGACTCATTCAACAACATATTCCAGGGATTGTGGACTTTAACCCTATTACCTTTAATTTAATACCTTTAACCGGGTGAAATGCCTTATTCAAAGGGCTATGCTTAGTGATACTTGTTCAGTAAATTTCTTTTTTTTTTTTTTTAAATCAGTAAGGTCAGGAGACCTCAGTCAACATGTCCAGCTATGAATGATTTGTATTTGAGTATTGCTAAAAAGGATGTAGGATTTAAAAGAGGACTGCAACCAGCTTAAGCCAGAGTCCTGACTACTCACAGCGTTATTGTGCCATCTGTTGGATTTACAGACAACTGCAGCCGTGTGTTGACAGCGGCAGGAACAGAGCCTCATACTGTGGGAGACAATCCATCAAAACTGACCCCAGCTATCCCCATTTAGAATCTAAACAGTTAAGATAATTTGCACCTGGCCAGGTGTTGACAACAAGCCAGTAAATGCCTGTAATTGCTATTATTATTAGGGTTGTTTAGAAATATTGAAAGTGTAATTTCCCACCATTCTATTGCTGAGGGCCCTCTTGACTATAATGACTTCGCATTAATGGGAACTATAACTACTACAGTATTTAAGTAGCAAAAATGAAAATAATTAGTTTAATTGATAGAACTAACATGGCCACTTATACTTATAAAATTATATATGATGTTCTGTTTTCTAATAAATAGATTTTAGTTTTCAGATCTTTTAATTGAGTCAAAGTAGAAATATTGCAATGTAAAACCACTCCATTACAAGCACAGGCGTGGCCAAAAGTGTTGGTACCCTTACACCTCACTGAAACAATGCTCCGTTCTTCCTGAAAAGTGTTAAAACTTAAAACTCTTCTGTCATGCATACGTGCATCCATTTGGTTTGCCACAGAATAAAACAAAGAAGCCATGAAAAGAGCTGAATTCTTGCTTATTCTACCCTCGACCTTCTGAAATGGCCCAGACAAAATGATTGATACTCCTAAGAAGTGGTGATAAATAAGTGGACTGTGGTGATATTTCCAGCAGAAGGTGGTCTTCAATTAGTATCACACGTGTCATCAATTTTATAATCAGTCATACAGTCTATTTAAACGGAGCGAAGTTCTCATTGTGCTATTTGGTATCATTGTGTGCACAACTCTGAACGTGGACAAGAGTAAGAAAAGAAGAGAGTTGTCTGTGGAGATTAGGAAGAAAATGTTAGCAAAGTTTGGTCAAAGTAAAGTGTAAAAGACAATGTCCAAGCAGCTTGATGTTCCCATGACCACAGCTGCTAATATTATTAAGAGTTTAAGTTTAAGGTCAATGGGAAAACTGACCCCAGATTGAACCAAAAAAAAAAACCTTAAAACCCTTAAAAACAGATGCAAGCTGACCTCCAAGATGAAGGTACAACAGTGTCCATTCACACCAGACTGTATGTTGATTTCTGAATGAAAGTGGGCTCCATTGAAGAAGACCCAGGAAGACCCCACTTTTGAGAGAAAAAAAACATAGAAAAAAGCCCATCTGGAGTTTGCTGAAATGCCTGCTGACAAGTCACAATGCTTCTGGGAGAAAGTCCTTTAGACAGATGAAACAAAATTAGAGCTTTCTGGTAAGTCACATCCGCTCTATGGTCACAGAAGAAAAAATTAAGAAATTAAGAAAAGAACACCATCCCAGCTGTGAAACACGGAAGAGCCTCAGTTATGTCATGGCGTCGCTTTGGCGCATCTTGCACAGGGTGCCGGGAATCTGTGTAGGACACAATGAAATCAGAAGATCATCAAGGCATTCTGCAGTGAAACATACTGTCCAGCGTCAGAGAGCTGTGTTGCAGGTCATGGCTCCTCCAACAGGTTAATGATCCTGTAGATCCTGAAACATACATCTAAAGCAGCCAAGAGTGTATGAGAAGAAAACATTGGACCATTCTGAAGTGGCCTGCTATGAGTCCTGATCCTAATAAAACTGAACATCTATGGAAAGAGCTGGAGCTCACAGTTGGGAGAAGGCTCCCATCGAACCAGTGCAAACTGGAAAAGTTTGTTCAAGAATAGTGGGCCAAGCCACCAGTTGAGAAGTGTACAAGTCTCATTAAAAGCTACAAAAAGCACTTAATTGCAATTCCTCAAAAGAGAGCACTACAAAATATTAGGTTTAAGTTCCCAATATTTTCGTCCATGTCACTTTCATTTGTTGTCTTGTATAAAATAATATGTTACATCAACATAATATGTTAAATCAAAAGCAACGTGTCTGTTCTATTAAATATTAGAAAGAGAATAGTGGATGCCAATTACTTTTGTCCGTTTCAACTTATTTCAAATAGAATTATTATTATTATTTTTTTTAAGACAAAGGGTATCAGTAATTTTATCCATCTCTGTAAATTTCAGGGCTGATTGTTTCCAGTTTCTTTCCAAATTGGCAAAGACAAGAGAGCCATCTGAGAGCATCAGAAATGCTGCCGTCAAAAAACATAACAATTCCAAAGGCTACAAGGCTGCAAGGCTACAAGTCTGCAAGAAAATCGCCAAAGATCTTAAAATCCCTGCTTCAACATTTTGTCATGTTATCAAGAAGTTTCAGAAAAATTTCATAGATAAGCCACAGTCTTTTTGGGATAATGTTTTATGGATAGATTAATCTACAGTAGAGCTGTTTGGTAATGCAGTGCTCCAGTTTATTTTATAGGCGACAAATCAAGCCCATAAGGAAAAGAACATCCTACCTAAACCAAAAACATAGTGAAGGCTCTATCATGCTGTGGGGATTCTTCACTGCCTCTGATACTGGAGGCATTGAACATATCAAAGGAATGACGAATTCAGAAGATTATTGAGGCATTTTAGTGCAAAATGTGTTACCCAGTGTCAAAAAACAAGGTTTGAGGCGAAGGTCTTGGGTCTTTCAGCAGGACAACAACACAAAGCACACATCCAGCAGGACAAAAGATGGCTGAAAAGGATAAAGATGGGCTGTTTTAAACTGGCCAGCAATGAGTCCTGACCTAAATCCCATTGAAAACCTATGGAGAGAGCTAAAATCTGCCATTGCAAAAAGGACTCCTGCAAACTTAAAGAGCTTGAACGCATAGGAATGGAAGAGTGGCAGAAACTACCAGCAGACAGGAGCAAGAAGCTTCTAGATGGCTGCAAGAAACGTTTAGAAGCCGTCAAAGGTTCTGCAACCAAACAATAGCAAGGGTTGCCAATAATTGTTTCCGGTGTACATTTTGTGTTTGAATTATTTTACTATTATATAAGTTTTGTTTTTTAAATTTTTCTTTTTTTCAGTAACCTCTCAAATTTTACTAAAATATTTTGATTTTGCAGAATTGGTTAATTTGCATTCATTTCATTTTAAATTGTGTACTTAAAATTCAGGGGTGCCAATAATTTCTAACAGGACTTTACATGGCAGGTACCCAGCCACCAACCAGGAGTCTAGAGAATAAATAGCTGATTAGTTGATTGACAGAAAATTCATTGCCAACAATTTTGATGACAAATTAAGTCAATTTTTTTTGTAAGCAAAAATGCCAAAACCTCTCTGGTACCAACTTCTCAAATGTGAATATTTGTCAATTTAAGCTCAATGCCTTTGCATTGACCTTTGGTCAGAGAAAACGATCGATCTGAATATATTAACTTCGGCTTCAGGGAATAATAGTGGGCTTTTATGATGGGCATCAATATTTTCTGAAATTTTACACACTAAACAATAAGTTGATTATTAAAAGAAAATAATTGTCAGACCTATTGATAAAGAAAACAATTGGTGGTTGCAGCCTTACAGCACTTCTACTCGAATTTTTCTGTGTGTTAATTACTTGACACAGAAAAATTGAAGCAATTTGATAAAACACAGCTCCATAAGAAATTAGCACAATGTTAACTAAAACAGTTAAGGTTTTAAAATCCGCCAGAGGTGATATTGTACTTTAAGTGATACAAATTTCTAACATATTTAAAATGATCCAAATATGTAGACCCAAATGATATGGATTAAACCTGGGACTTGTGAGGCCCCTGGGCAGTGGCCTGTCTTGTCCGGTTGGTAATCCAGCCTTGCACGAAATACATCAACTCTGCACCATCGTAGTGCCCATTGATAAAACTCTGCATATTTAAAATAAATGAGATTTAACAGAGGGGGAAACAAAAAAACAAAGGGTCTCCCTACCTTAGTTACAAAAATCACAAGCGTGGCCTATATTTTACCCAAATGTTTGACGTTTTTATTTCTACTGTGGGGAGAGGGGCGGTGCTCTGGGTGGGCGGGGTTGACCCCGGAGAGGGGCGGGGCAGTGGAGAGGTCAAAGTTGAATGCATTTTGTCTTTTGTGCTAAGCAGAAGAGTGGAGTCCGATCGAACAGCGGCGTCTCTTCCCTCTTCCCCGGATCCTTTTAAAACTCCCTCCCGAACCTCTCCCCTTCTACCCTTGCCACCCTACCCACCCCCTGAACACACTTCAAGGGACGGTTCGGGTAAGACTTCCAGAAATAAGGCTTTGTTTTTCCCCCCTTTCAGAGTGAAGGACAGGAATAACTCAGTGTGCCTCAGTGCGCTCCGTAGGCCGCGGGATCCGACTATCCCCTGGAACAGAGGATGCTAACGCTAGCGAGCTGGATGGAAAATTACCGAACTGTAGCCAGCTTGGTGGCCGATCAAGAGCTAGCTGCTAGATGCTGTCTCGCAAGTGTAAATTGCAAATGGGCTGGCTAAACATTACAGCAGTCAAGTTATTTAGAAATGTGGGAAGTTACCGTAGACATGTTACAGTACTAGCTAACTTAGCCTTCAGATTTTGCTTGCGTGACTAGCTGTGTTGCTCTTTCCAAAATAGGATCTGCGATGTTAACGTTATCCTATGAGCCGTCTGTTGCTGCTGCCAGTACACGCTCGACATAAACTTACTACAATAAAAAGAATAAGTTTTAATAGCTTACATTTAGGCCCTGAAATAAAACGACAAGCCATGTCGCCATAACTGTTTGATGCCAGGAAATAGACATTACCACAGGGAGACAGTGGGTCATTGTGCTAACGTGAATTAGTGGACTCGGGCCAGACTAATGTGAATAACTGGACTGAAGCGTTTCATTCTTTCGAAGTGGCTTGCTAACGTTATTAAACTACAGTAAAAGTCTGCAAGATGTTAACTGCCTGCATCACTTCACTGATCTGCACTGACATCAGCTTCTTAGTAAACAAGGCTTTCCTCTGAGATGTCCCCGTCCCCATAGTTTCCAGTAACTACATTTGTCTCTGATGGTCACATGTTCCATTCTGTTTCAGACATTCTGCCAGTGACCAAAGACTCACTTTGCTGGCCAGTTTAGTGTCTGGATTCAGCTGCAGCAATGGACTCAAGTCTGGTTGAAGGAGGACTTAATGTCACCTTAACCATCAGGCTACTCATGCATGGGAAGGTGAGTGTGACTGCAGGCAATGTTTTTTGACAAGTTTGAAATCTAAGCCCACTCTGAAGTCTGCATTCATTCTCCAATGCAATAAGGAACATTGCACCGTAGTCACTGTAAAATGAAAACAAACTCAAGTTGTCTCTGCTGGTGGCCATGAAGGATACATTTATTACTTTAACATGCATTTCGTCTCTTCTGCAGGAGGTTGGAAGCATCATTGGCAAGGTAAGTTTGTTTTTACTGCCAGTGACACTATCTACATCTTGTCCCTTGGTGTGTTTTGTAAATATTGTGTACTTGTGCTTTCCTTACAGAAGGGAGAGTCAGTTAAGAAGATGAGAGAGGAGGTAAGATATGTTTTTTTTATAACATTTGGGCAAACGAGAAGAGACATGTTTATAATTTCAGTGACATTGACTCGTGCATCACATGATAACACTGTGACTGATTTGATATTCCCTGTTTTGATCTACTGTTTGTGCAGAGTGGTGCTCGCATCAACATATCAGAGGGGAATTGTCCGGAGAGGATCATAACCCTTGCGGGACCCACGACCTCCATTTTCAAAGCCTTCTCCATGATCATTGAGAAACTGGAGGAGGTTAGAGTTGCTTGCTGCATCTTAAATTTCCACATTATAACAGTGGATTTAAAAGTTTCAAATTTTCAATGTTATCTGGTCCTGCCGCTTTCCCTCTAGGACATCAGCACCTCAATGACTAACAGTACGGCCACCAGCAAACCGCCAGTCACCATGCGCCTCGTTGTGCCTGCCAGCCAGTGTGGCTCACTCATTGGCAAGGGTGGCTGCAAGATCAAGGAGATCAGAGAGGTTTGTCATCATATTTCTTTGCAGTGTTTTGAACTTGTGTCTTATCTCTGTTGTGTCCTAGCGCCTGTTGTTGATGTCTGTGTTTCCACAGTCAGCAGGAGCTCAGGTACAAGTAGCAGGGGACATGTTGCCCAACTCAACAGAGCGTGCCATCACCGTTGCAGGGACCCCTCAGTCCATTATTGAGTGTGTCAAGCAGATCTGTGTCGTCATGCTTGAGGTACAGACAGTGTTTATTGTGCTTTAACTCTTTTGAAAATTTGCAGTGAATCTTATTGCTACTGTTGATGATTTGTGACTTTTTGTGTTGCTGTTGATGCTGCTTCAATGGTGAATGTTTCTGTTTTCTTAGTCTCCACCAAAGGGAGTGACTATCCCATACAGACCCAAACCCTCAGGCTCTCCTGTCATCTTTGCAGGTGGTCAGGTAAACAACAAACGTAT
This sequence comes from Xiphias gladius, assembly GCF_016859285.1. Taxonomy (NCBI): domain Eukaryota; kingdom Metazoa; phylum Chordata; class Actinopteri; order Istiophoriformes; family Xiphiidae; genus Xiphias; species Xiphias gladius. The sequence continues at coordinate 21,465,819 of NC_053417.1, read as the reverse complement.
TTCTATGTTTGTTCCTCTAGATTTGTCACTGGTAAGATTTGGCCATGCAGTGTCCACTGATTTTGTTGAAAGATGCTCCCACTTTGTCCTGAAGCAGTTCTGGTCAAAGGAATTAAATTATACATGAGCTATCGTTCTAGTAGCTGGTGTGCTGTCTGTAGCATGCCTGGCTTTGTTCTTATAGCACACCAAGGACAGAGGACTGATAGATATTGGAGTAAAGTGTGTGTGACACTGCCACGCCCTCCTGAGTGCTGTTCTCTCCTTCCAGGCATATGCTGTCCAAGGGCAGCACGCCATTCCACAGCCTGATGTAAGTGAAGGGCCCTCTGTAAGTGATTTAATATATTTGTAACTACGGTCCTGGGAAGCCATGCCACCTTCTTATTTCACCCCTCTGGCTCTTTTTTTTTTTTTTCCCAACCACCACTGCTTGATAGACACATCCATTTAATATTTCCAAAGATTGTATAGAAAAATGCTAACATCAACATTTTTTTTTTTTTTTTGGGAAACTTTAGGCTAAATTATGGGTCCCGTGTTCCATTTCACATTTTCCTCTCATCATCACAATAACCACTTACAAAAGGGAAATAATTACAATATTTCAGTTTTGATGTCTTTTCAAATTTTTCCTCACTCATTGTTTCTGTCTGTCTGTGTTTGTTTGCTCTCCATGTCTATTCCTCCGTTGTTTCAAAAGCTCACCAAACTTCACCAGCTGGCCATGCAGCAGAGCCCCTTCCCCATTGCACATAGCAACCAGGGCTTCCAGGGTAGGTGGACAGATTGAAAGAGGGAATGTGATTGCTGTAGATTTGTAATAATCCACTTAGTCAACACTCTCATGGGGTTTCTTTGCATTTCTTAAGCTGGGATGGATGCCTCTGCACAAACTGGCTCTCATGAGCTGACCATTCCAAACGATGTAAGTCGCATTTATCTCCTTTTGCTTATTTACTGTCTTTGGTATTAGCAGAGAAATATGATGCCTTTTTTTTTTTTTTTTTTTAAATAGCCCGTTTTCTTGGTTTTTCCATTATTTGCCTGCTGGGATTCAAGGTGTTTTCCTTTTTCTTTCAGCTCATCGGCTGCATCATTGGCCGTCAGGGCGCAAAGATAAATGAGATCCGTCAGATGTCAGGGGCTCAGATCAAGATTGCCAACCCTGTGGAGGGCTCAACTGACAGACAGGTCACCATCACTGGCTCCCATGCTAGCATCAGCCTGGCTGAGTACCTGATCAATGCCCGGTAAGAAAGAGGCTACTGCAACACATCCAACTGAGTTTGTGTTTTCTTATCATGTGTCCATTAAGCCAGTAAGTCACAAACTATGTTGAGTGCCCTTATGATTATTAATAATAGGAGAAAAGAGAGGAAGTTCTCCCTCCTAAAAAATAAAACTAGTAGAAGTTAAACAAAGCTTTCTTCACATCAGACTATTATAACTTCAGTCAGCTTTTAGTGATCACCTAACGGGAGGGAAAACAGAAGAATTTCTTTCCGGTGCTGGAAATAACAGACTGTAAAAACTGACCTGACCAATAATTACATTACCCTACTTCAAACTGTAAAATGTAAAGAAATAGAATGTGAAGTCCCATTTGGATAACTATGTAGGTTTTAAGTAAACCTAATTTAAATTGAGAACCTTCCTGTTTAGCCCTCCTTTTAGATTAGAACGTTTCATGGCCATTATTTATTTTTTTTTTTTTGTAATCATTTATTTATTTATATTAATTTTTTTAAAATTTTTTTATTCCATATTTATTTGCTCCATTTTTTTTTCTTACATTTTTTTTTTTTTTAAATAGCCCGTTTTCTTGGTTTTTCCATTATTTGCCTGCTGGGATTCAAGGTGTTTTCCTTTTTCTTTCAGCTCATCGGCTGCATCATTGGCCGTCAGGGCGCAAAGATAAATGAGATCCGTCAGATGTCAGGGGCTCAGATCAAGATTGCCAACCCTGTGGAGGGCTCAACTGACAGACAGGTCACCATCACTGGCTCCCATGCTAGCATCAGCCTGGCTGAGTACCTGATCAATGCCCGGTAAGAAAGAGGCTACTGCAACACATCCAACTGAGTTTGTGTTTTCTTATCATGTGTCCATTAAGCCAGTAAGTCACAAACTATGTTGAGTGCCCTTATGATTACATTAATAGGAGAAAAGAGAGGAAGTTCTCCCTCCTAAAAAATGAAACTGGTAGAAGTTAAACAAAGCTTTCTTCACATCAGACTATTATAACTTCAGTCAGCTTTTAGTGATCACCTAACGGGAGGGAAAACAGAAGAATTTCTTTCCAGTGCTGGAAATAACAGACTGTAAAAACTGACCTGACCAATAATTACATTACCCTACTTCAAACTGTAAAATGTAAAGAAATAGAATGTGAAGTCCCATTTGGATAACTGTGTAGGTTTTAAGTAAACCTAATTTAAATTGAGAACCTTCCTGTTTAGCCCTCCTTTTAGATTAGAACGTTTCATGGCCATTATTTATTTTATTTTTTATGTCATCATTTATTTAGTTATATTAATGTTTTTAAAATGTTTTTATTCCATCTTTATTTGCTCCATTTTTTTTTTTCTTACTTTTTTTTTTTTTTAATCTACAGGTAGGTACAAAAGTATAAGCAGAGCAAAACAATTTTTGTAATTTTGCCTCTGTACACCACCACAATAGATTTGAAATGAAGCCATCGAGATGTGATTGACGTGGAGACTTTCAGCTTTAGGGGTTTAACAAAAATATCGCATTAACTGTTTAGGAATTACAGCCATTTTTATAATTAGTCCCTCAATTTTCAGAGGCTCAGAAGTAATTGGACAAATCCACATAGTTTTATATAAAAGGATTATTTTTAATATTCTGATGAAAATCCTTTGCAGTCAATGACTGCCTGAAGTCTGGAACCCATGAACATCAGCAAATGCTGAGTTTCCTCCCTTGAGATGCTTTGCCAGGCCTTTACTGCAGCTGCCTTCAGTTGCTGCTTGTTTGTGGGTCTTTCTGCCCCCAGTTCTGTCTTCAGGAAGTGAAAAAGCAGGCTCAATTGTGTGGAGGTCAGGTGACTGACTTGGCCATTGAAGAATATTCAATTTCTTTACCATGAGAAGCTCTTGGGTTGCTTTCACGGTTGCTTAGCACCATCCTCTCAGTTTTGCAGCTTTTGGCTGGATCTGAGCAGAGAGTATAGCCCTATACACTTCAGAATTCATCCTGCTACTTATATCATGAGTCACATCATCAATAAACAAAACGCTTCTCTTCCCATCAATCAGGTACAAGTTAATCTTGGTTTCACCTATCCAAAGAATCTTGTTCTCAGAACTGGGCAGGGTTTTTTAGATGTTTTCTGCCAAACTCTAATCTGGCCTTCCCGTTCTTGAGTCTTACAAGTGGTTTGCACCTTGTTGTAAACCCTCTGTATTTACATTCATGAAGGTGTCTCTTGATTGTAGGCTCTGACAATGATACGCCTCCCTCCTCAAGGGTGTTCTTGACCTGGCTAGATGTTGTGAAGGGGTTTTTGGTCACCATGGAAAGGGTTCTGTGATCATCCACCTCAGTTGTCTTCAGTGGTCTTCCAGGCCTTTTGGCGTTGCTGAGCTCACCAGTGCACTCTTTCTTTTTAAGAATGTACCAAATTATTAATTTGGCCACCCCTAAAGTTTCTGCCATCTGTCTGATAGGTTGGTTTTGTTCTTTCAGCCTAATGATGAACTCCTTCATTTGCATTGACACCTCATTGAACTGCATGTTGAGAGTTCCCATGAACAGCTACCAAATGCAAATTCAACACCTGGAATCACCTCCAGACCTTCTTTCTGCTTAATTTGTCATGAAATAAGGAGGGAACAGGCCACACCTGGCCATGAAACTGATTGTCAAGTCAATTGTCCAATTACTTTTGAGCCTCTGAAAATGAGGGACTACGTATTAAAAATGGCTGTGATTCCGAAACAGCTAATGTGATATTTTTTGGGAAACCCCTTGGATTAAAGCTTGAAGTCTACACTTCAATCACATCTTGATGGCTTTGTTTCAAACCCAGTCTGGTGGTGTACAGAGCCGAAGTTATGAAAAACATGTCACTGTCCAAATACTTATATCCCAACTGTATTTTATTGGTTTTATTGTTACATTTTCATCATTTTTTTTTAATTTCATGTGTGCATTGGTCCCAAAGAACAACTTTGTATTGCACTAACCTACATGAAAGGATGGATGAAAGTAGGATCAGGGGTAATGTAATTATTACTTAGAGCATCAGCCAGCTCAGTTTTTACAGACCATAAGTCCCATTTTGGACACGATAAAAAATATCAAAGAAGTAAATATGTGTATGAAAAATATTTTTCTTGCAACTCCGGATTTGAAGTCATTGTGTCACACTGCGTGCTGAACTTGCATTTACTCCCTTAGACTCAGATTGTTTGAAGGTCCAGTGAGACTTCAGATAAATTTTTTACTACACAACTGTCAAAGTGGTCGTCGCATTTAAAATACAGCGACACGTCAAGCAGCATGTCACAACCTAAATATTTAATTTGCTGTATTTGTAATCAAATATTAAGGTTGAAGTGTTTCTCTTTTTTTCTGTGTGTGCTCCTCAGGCTGTCTTCTGAAGCTACTGGACTGGCAGCCAACTGACATGGAGGATCTTCATCAGCACCTAATGTAACCCCTCCCCCTACTTTTTACCAAGAGGTCCCTTATTGAACTTAATGCAAAAACCAAGTACTATAAACTCACTGTTTTCTCCTGCTTTGGTTAGACACCTACTCAGTTGTAATTACACCATCATCATGATATTGGTATTTTATTTATTTATTATGTTTTTAAAATTCCCTTTGCATATAGTTTTTAAAGACTTCCTTCTGTTGTATTTTTTTTTTCTTCTTGTTTTGCTGTATATCTGTATGAACTTCTTGATATAGGTAAAAAGTTTTAGAAAAATCTGAAAAGGCATAAATAATGTTTTTCTTATGTCAGATTTTTCTTAGAAAATGTAAAAATGAAGAAAAAAAGACAATAACATTATAGATCGACTGTTCTTTCCCTTCCTTTTAAATATCTATTTATTTTTATTTAATACACAGCTCCTCGTAAGAGTAGAATTCATTGATATTTGCCATCTTTGTTTGAAGCTGTACTTCCTGAATGAGGAATTGTGGTTTTAACGGGTTTCAGTGGGTGTAAATGATTTCCAGTTGAAGATGTATGCAGGAACAACCTTTTAGTCAGAAGGCAATTTATCCCTTGTCAAGTGTGGGTTCAAAGGAGAATTTTAAGCTACATTTTGTCTCACCTCTAATTTGCTGAGTAATTGTTTTGTGTCATTCCTGTGTTTCCATCCGTTATTTCTTGATCAGGACTTTTGAGCATTGTTGTGTATTGGATTCTGATAAGGGTGGGTGGGCCTTGGTGACTAGGAGTGGGCCTGAATGAGAGGAAAATATTTTCTTTTCTCTGAAAATTACTAAGACCATGGTAATGATGATGATGATAATAACATTGAAATGTTTGTTTTAAATAGAGAAAATATTTTTTTTAACTGCAGGGCTGGGGAATGCTGCAAGGGGCAAAACTACAAGACATATTGGTCTTTATAAGTATATTATGCTGAGGTATTAAATTATGATTAACTAGAAGGAGAACTATAGAATTAACACTAGTTTCCTGCTATCCTTTTTTGCCTGGGTCAGATTTTATTTTTTATTATTCTTTGCAGGATGAAGAAACTCACGTTTTTGTGCACGTTTTCAAACTATTGTAGATCTGGGTGCAATTAAATTGTTGAAGAAATGAAATGCAGAAATAAAAAAAGATGTGAAATGCTTAAATGATTGTTGGTCAGTCTTATATCGTAAAGTTTACTTAATCATAAAGGCAGCTGACAAGACACCTTTTTATTAACCTGTTATCAGTTTCAGATTTACTGGTACCACATCTGATAAGGCACCATTTATAAAAGCTTTATAAGCTGTAATTAATGGTTAAAGCATTTACTGATACTTTACAGATCAGCTATAAGCCATTAATAACAGCTTTTGGGTTGCCAGGTTGTATTCCAGCATGACACTTTGACTCCTCCAACCAAGCAAGTCGGCAGTTGAAAATGTTGCTAAATCATTAACAAAGGGTACCAATTTTCACTTTCTAATAAGTCATCTTGTATCCAGTTATAACTGCGAGTATGACATTAATAAAGGGCAATGGGCTTCTCAATTTGTAATAAGCCATCAGCAAAAGTCAGTCACCTGTAAATGTCAATAAATCCTTAATAAAGATTTGTACAATACATCAAGCCTGTAGTTCTAAATGTTAACAAGCTCTTTTTCCAGGAGATAAGTGGTCAAACAGTCCATTGGTGGGAATGAATTAATGAATTAAAGAGCTGGCTGAAAAGACAAAAGTGTCATGCTGGAGGAGGATTTTCCACAACCTGGCAGCCTAAAAGTTGTTCTTAATAACTGGTCTATGAAGAATCAGTAAGAGATTTATTAAGTAGTGATAGATTCATTAATTACAGCTTATAAACTTTTTATAAATGATTCCTTATCAGAAGGTGTTACTAATTTAGTAATCCAAAAACATGGTCCTGTCTCTTGGGCTGGGGGTAAAAAAAATTTTTTTCTTTTTTCTTTTGATAAGGGACAGGTGTGAAAGGGCAAATTTGTAAGCCAAGAAATGACACTGGATCTGTTTAGACATGCTTTAAGTCACTGAAAATAGTCATTTATTTCTCGTCGAGTTGTCTTACGTGACGCAGCAACAGCACAAACTGTAGCTATAACATGGCCTGTCTTTTTAAACAAACAACACACGTTCTGTTGGGGTTTTTTTTAACCAATACATTATTTATTGTTGCTCATAATATTTTGCTTTCGATATAACTCCTATGTTACAGGTACAATGTGCAATGCTGTATAAAAACAAAACATTTCTATTCAAACCCAAAGGATACTTACTGTTCTACTGGTAACCACCACAGAGAAGTGCACTATTCCTTATCTGGCTACTTCCGCAGTAATATTAAAGGGTAAAAGGTACCGTTGAGGTTTTTATGAAGCCTGTCCGCATCGTGAGCTATAGGACTCCTTTTGGTTCATTTTTAAAAGGGGAACTCCACCTATTTCACATATCAACATCGATTTTATAGTTCTTTGGGAGCACTAAATTACCACTTATGTGACAAAAGTTGTGAGATGCATTTTGCGGTTGTGTTCGGCTAAACAGATGCTGCCTAAAGTGACGTCACGTGAGTCAGAGTTGGGCGGGGCTGAAGACTAGAAAATAAATTACCTGAATCTCCGACACAACTGTCGTCGGTCGTGTGGCAGTAATGTAGGCGCCAGGTTTGGACAAAGATGAATAATGCGTGTGGAAAAAAAAGAAAAGATATCTGGAGCACTTTTACTTAAGCACCTGCACCCGTGCTTGGCCGTGACATGGACTAGCAGAGGTTAGCAATGCTAGTCTACATCGGAGGAGGTCATCTCTATGAACACATTCACTGCCTTTCAAATGCACACCCCGCAAATATGAGACAACCAGAAATCCAACAGTTTCAGAAACCCGTAGAGCAATACTGATATACGCTCAGCTTGCAGTTTATTAGGTACACCTAGCTAAAACGAATGCAGTCTAACGCGATGGTCCTGAAATAAATCCTCCATTCGTGAAGGTTATAATGTTCAGTTTGAGCTGAAACTGCTTTAGATAGGTGCTGATTTAACAGTATGGTTATTTTGGAGGCTGCAGTTTGTGGTTCTGTTGAGTTGTATTGCATTATACTGACAGGGGTTTCTCTTATTCTGTCCACCCCATTCAGAGCAACGAGGGTAGCCTAAACAACAGGCATACCCTTTTGTATAAGGCAATACAGTTTAGCAGCACCACAAACCGCAACCTCCAAAATGATCATTCAGTTGAATCGACACCCGTTTTGAGCAAAAACTGAACATTATAACCTTCATGAAGCGAGGGTTTTTTTGCAGGGCTGCCGTATTAGACGGCATTTGTTTTGGCTAGGTGTACCTAATAAACTGCAACTGAGTGTATATGCAATGGCAGAAGTGCATTTTTAGTGAACCCAGAGGTCACATTCCATCACAAACACGATAAGCCTAATAAAAACCTCACGCGTGTCTTATATTTAATTGAAACTCAGTAGTAGGAGGGTAAAAAAAAAAAAAATTGCCTACTGAGAACCCTAATTAGGCATCATGATCCATATCCTTGTGAGATTTTCATTCCATTTTGACTTTTTTCTTCTTGAGTGCTGACATTTATTAACAAAAACAAAATAACTCAAGTAATACTTTCAGTATTAAAAAAGTGTAAACTTTCACAAAATATAAAACAGACACATTCGAACCATAAATTATAAACATGTAGTCATGCATTTGTTCACAGGGCTGCATACCGTTAAGTCTTACATTTTTATCTTACAAATAAAATAAAGTTAGATATTTCTCATGTGGTATGTAATGGATATTTACATTATTATTCATTAGTATTTGATGCATTAGTGTGTGGAGTATCATGAAGGATGCTCCCAGAGTGAGGGTTAGAGTGTTTAAAGGACTACAAGTGTGGTATCTTCTTGTGCGTGCGTCTGTGAAAGGGTTTTTGCTGAACTGGAGCGGTGGCTAAGGTTACCTTGGTAACTATTTTGCCTGGAGAAAAAAAAAAAAAAAAAAACCTACTGAACTTAAATGACATTTATCTGATGTCACAAGCTGCCAAAATATTTGATGTCAGGTTACGACAAACGCCCTATGTCATCTGATGTGGGTTTGCCAGCCAACAAACTTATGAGACACCATAAGTCAACTTGTCATAGTCTGAGTGGTGTAGTAGGTGTGATCCCTCATGGCAACAGTAATGTACTGCACTGACAGATTGGTGTACGCCTGTGATGGTTGTTCACTGTCGGGTAGCTGGAGGCCTTTGCTAGTGTCCAGTTATCTATGGAGGTCCTGTATGGGGCACCTGTGGAGACGGTACCGATGCTCCAGCACTGGGGGGGCGGCTGGGCTCTCCACTACCTGACTGATCCAGCTCAGCACTGTCGCAGTCAGAATCATCGCACAGGGCCCGGCTCTAAACAGAGAGCCGGAAGAGGAAAACAATGTCACACATGACCTACGGCCGACATGAAGGGTTTCTGGCAGAGGTGGAAGAAGTGTTAAGATTTTACTGTTGTCGAGGTTGAGCTAGTTTTAACTACTTTTGATATAGTCGGGTAGTTTTGTCCAGTGGTTCCCTACCAAGGGGTCGGGCCCCTTCAAAGCATCACCAGATAAATCTGAGGGATTGGGAGATGATTAATGGTTTAGGCAAGAAGAAAAAACAGAGTTCTGATTTTTTTTTCTGAAATAATGGATGATTTTACTTCTTTGGGCCTCAAACTGTTATTTAAATGAAACCATCCAAGAACTGATAGACATCTGGAATCTCGCAAAGACACTTTTTTTGTTAAGGGTCAAAAGCCAAAAAAGTTTGGGCACCACTGGTTCAATCTTTAACGATGTGTTGTATTTTAAGTTTTTAATTTGTCTTTTTTTTCTAATTCAATCTTAATCTGTAAAATAACTAGTGACTGTAGCTGTCATATAAATGTAGTGGAGTAGAAGTACAAAGTAACATAAAATGGAAAAACTTAAGTACAGTATCTCAAAATTCTTTATAAATACAGTTCTTGAGTAAATCTACTTAGTAACTTTCCACTACAGTTTTTTTTTTTTTTTTTTTTTGGTGCTTTTACATCAGTATAAGAAGATGACACAAACTGACACGTGTGATCCTCTGTGGAGCTGCCTTACCTCATTAGGATTCTGCCCAGCATCCATCTGAGCTTTCGCCTGACCCAGTGCTCCGTCTCTCTCCGACAGGCCATCAGAAGCCTGCGCGGGATCGGTGTTGTCCGCCGGGATCTCTGACCCCTGAGAGAGGAGGTCATCGCTGCGGTCGTCCAACCTGTCGTCAGTGTTGGTGCTGACCACGTCAGGAGTACCGCTGTGAGAGTGGTCGGTGGTGTGGCCCTCCTCGCCGTCCGATACTGACAGGTTCTCTGAGCTGAAGGTAGACACCGACTGGCACTTGGTGATGCTGGTCGGACGTCTGGAGAGATTAAGAAGAAACAACAACAAAAATCACCAAATTGATGATATGGAAGAGTGACTCAAATTGAAATCTTCTTTCAGTTCTCTGAATAAGTCTGCAAGTTATCAGAGAGGGAAGATAGCTGGAAGGAATTTTCCAGTGATGAAAGACATCAAGTTGCTCACCGTCTCCGTGGTAACTCAACCTCACTGTCAACTTCGCCCTCCTCCTCTTCTGATGACACTCCACGCCTCTGTAGTCAGAAGCGGGAATATTGCACAAGTGAAAAGGATCAAAGTATTACCAGAGGAGTGCTGAGGGATATTAACAGGTAGCCGGCACCGTACCTGTTTGCGTGTGATAGCTGCCCTGTATAGAATGGCTGAAGGTGTAAGGTGCTGACCCCCTATTCCCCCTGATGCCCCCCGGGGCAACCGCACAGCACCAGCTCCCTCCTCTTTGTCCTCCCCGTCATGAGGCAGGCGAGGAGATCCCAGAGTTCCCCGTCCTGCTGCCGCCCCCCTCCCACATGGTGAGTCTGGGCTGCTGGAGAACGGGAACGAGGCTGCATCCTCGCTGGGAGTGTCACTCCGCGGAGGAGTTTCTGTGAGATCATCCAGACCAGCTGCACCCACCTCTGACCCCCCTAAACCTGCAGAGGCACTGAGGCTCCCCCCTCTCTCCAGCCCACCCACTGAGGGCTCCCCTTTTCCCTGGCCCTCTGCCTCTAGCGTGGTGCAGATGAGGTCAGGGCTGGAGGAGGATAGCTGCCTCTGCTGCTGCTCGTGGCTGAGGCCCCGCAGGGCTGCAGAGGGCTCCAGGAGCTGCTTGGAGGTGTTAGTGGTAGAACTGTTAGCCTGGGCAGTTGTGTCCCTATTAGGGGAGGACTGATTCGCCTTAAGTCCAGCCAGGTCCCCGCTGCTGCCCTTACCGGGCTTGCGGTGACGGGTCTTTACCCTCCGAGACCGGCTGGGAGAAGTGGAGCTTCTGTTGGGGCAGGCTGGGATAGTGACTTGCATTACAGAGGAATCCATTTTGGGAATGATTACCTCAGACTTGAGGATGTCTGGCCTGAAAGAGTAGGAGGGATTAGTCAACAACTATAACTCAAAAGCTTGATGAATATTCATCCAGTTCAGTATCAAACTTTTATCAAATAACCACTCAAATGAGATTTCACACCTCTTTCCCGAGGGCAGTTTCTGTGGGACATTTCTCTTTTTGATGAGTTTGTCCATGGAGTTGGAGGAGCTGCTCTGTCTGGAGCTATGGTGCTTAAACAAGCCTGGATACTTCTTATCCAAAGACTGCTCTCTTCTGGAAAGAAACACCAAAAGACACCAAAGTGTAAATGCATTGTGGCTTATTAATTTGTAAAGAATGTCGGCGTCTTACAAAAATATATCCTGTGTTCATGCTTTTATTCGTACCTCTGCAACTCTTTCTCTTTGAGCTCCAGCTGCAGCATGACAGCGCTGAGCTCCATGTAAAGGTTGTTAGCCCTCTCCAGTTTCCTCTCATAGTGCTCGCGAATGTCCAAAGCATGCCTGAGAAGAAAAGAGGCTGCTGAAGTCACTGTGCAGCCGCATGAGAGAATCCAAATCCTCTACAATAGACGTGCACTCAAGGCACTTCATTCACAGGGGCGGACAAAGGAGTGACATCGAGAAATAGGACAGAGGGAAAGTGGCTTCATGCATGTAAGCCAACATAGTAAAATTACCAGTATCCACTGGTTACAACTGATTTGGATAGTGTAACACCCTGAGTTGACATGAAGCAATGTATGGGAGAGCTACGCGCGAAAAACAGACCTGAGCTCCTCCCTGCGTCGGTTGATCAGTTCCTCATCGAGTCGGTGGAGACAAGTACCCTCAGATTTAATCTTCTCAAAGTGCTGTTTCACCTCTTCTCGCCATTCAGCCTGATGAGAGCACATTTCTGTTAACCAGCTCTGTCTAAACAGAACTGACTTTAAAACCAGTTCTCTTCTGTATGGCAGTTAATGTCTGATTACTGTGCAATCATGTTCGGGTACATGTGTATTTGTGTCTGTTTGTGCACATTTGTGTTTGTATATTTAGTATGATTTGTGGCATTTTTTTGGGGGGGGGGGTTTCGGTGTATCTTCATAAATTCAGATGGGGAATCAGAGAAGCAACCATACCTGAGACTTGAAGTATGTCTCTTGTGGAGTGGACAGTACATCAGCTGATGCTATATCCAGATGAAGAAGGATCTGACGGAAAGAGGGCCTGTTCCTGGGCTTACAGTTCCTGCAAATCCAAGATGGGACAGACAACTGTGTACATTTACAGTGCACTGTAAAATCAATAAAGTCCTTAAACCACAGACTAGCTGTGCTCATTATTTTTCTTTCTTCGTCCCAAATGTCCATTTCCAGACGTTTGCTCACCAGCACTGTCTGAGGAGGATCTTGAAGCCATCAGGGCAGCTCTCAGGTATTGGCAGCTGAAGACTGTTGTTTCCCACACCCCAGATGATGGCAGATGAGTCCACGTCTTTATAAGGGATCTCTCCAGTTAGCATCTCCCACAGCACCACTCCAAACGACCTTTAAATCGAGTGAAGCTTTATTTATTCAGGAAGTCTAATTGAGGTCAAGATCTCTTTAACAAAAGAGACTTGAGAACACTTTACATACATACAACATCACAACAAGACAATTCAGTCACACAAAGCAGACATCACACAGAGAATATCATAAAAACTCCCTTAGAGGAAATTAATATCTTTGAAACACGGAAATTACAAACTATTAACTCACAATAGTGATACATTATCTGCACTTCTACCGTAGTATATTAAAGATAATTGCTAAATTGCTACACTGAGTGGGGAAAAACCATGTGTTTGTAAGCTAGGCAAAAATGTGAACGTTTATCAGACTTACCAGATGTCCACCTTTTCTGACACTGGCTCATTCCGAATCACTTCAGGAGCCATCCAGGCTACAGTGCCGGCGAATGACATCTTGGTGCTCTTGTCACTGAGCTCCTTTGAGGTGCCAAAGTCCGAGATCTTGACCAGGTCATCATGTGTAATCAGCATGCTGCAAAGGTGAGATTACACGGAATTTTACGCAGAAATAATAATCAGTTATGAAATTTCAGGTGTTGTGTTGGCGGTATTTCTCATTAGTCTAGCTGCGCTGACTTACTTGGGGGACTTGAGGTCTCGGTGGATGATTTTGTGTAGATGTAGGTAGTTCATGCCACCTGCAATGCCCATGGACCAGTCAACCAGGAGGGAAGGGGTGATTTTACGGCCCGCCCTCAGCACCTCATACAGTTGGCCTTGGGCACAATATTCCATCAAGATACAGTAACAAGGAGCCTGGGTGCATACGCCCCTAGAAGGAGGCAAGGCAGTCAGATAACATAGCAAAGATGGCCGGAAAACAAAAACACTATATCAAAGTGGCATTCATGCAGTTAAAAGCTTGATATGTTGATATGTGACCCTGTAGGATATCATGAGTTTCCTCACTTGAAAGTGATAATGTTGGGGTGCTTGAGTTTGCGGAGGTGTTTGATCTCTGTCTCTTTGATGTCCCGCACTTTCTTTACAGCCACGTCTTCTCCGTGGAACTTGCCGAGGAAGACAGCCCCCTGCGCCCCGCTGCCCACCCACTGCAGGTCTGAGATTTCCTCAAAAGGAACCTCCCAGGAATCTAAACGCAGACCAATAAGTCAACAAAATAAAACTCAATGAGGAAAATGTGAAATTCCGAAGCGTTACACAGGATTAACACAGTTATTGCAAGAGAATTTTTTCAGTAGCACCCGTCGAGTAATTACTTAATTTATATCCATCCCACATTGCAAAGCCTCCAAATGTCAATATGTACTCTTGCCAGCTTGGACAGGGAGGAGTCAGGGCTACTGCTGAGCAAATGCTAGGTCCATGCTACACATTCGAATAGGCTGGCAGGGCACAATTACATCATACAAAGCACCTGCCATGTTCAAACAAATGTTATATTGACAGCTTATCGAGTTGAACATCACATTTCTATCCAGAGATAAGAGAAAATTTGAAGGGGAAAACAACAACCCACTTATAGTCTAATCTGTCTGTCAACTCTCAAAGTGACACTACTTAAATGACTCCGAGAGCATGGTCACTAAAGAGAGATGAGCTAGGCAGACTAAAAGAGACAACCAGATCAATTCTTCATGAGGTCCACTTAAGTGTCGAGATCTCTGGAGAGCTGCAGTGGAGGCAGATTCACATGATGCTTGCCCCTGGCCAGCTCTGAAAACTCACTGTAGCTGATGACTGTGGATGAGCTGGGCTGACGGACCCGTAAACACAGTCATGCTGCTAGCAAGACGTGGTGGCAGTCAGAGAGCAATGAAAACAATGGAGTTCTAGTTATGGAAAATAACAAATTAAATTTACTCAAGTACTATACCTAACTACAATCTGAGATACTTATACATGGATACATGGATTTTTCCATTTTCTGCTACTTAACTCTTCTCTGACTCTTTCATTTCAGGGAAAAATATTTTACTTTTTACTCCACAACATTAATCTGACACCTCTAGTTACATTTTTCAGATTTTACATAAAAAACATATGATACACTTATCATAACAATGCATATCTAACAATACAATGTATTGTTAGTTACAGTGCATCCAGAACATGGACATGACTTGGAAAGGCAAACACCTGTCTATATAAGGTCTCACAGCTGACAATGCATATGAGAGCAAAAACCAAACCGTGAGGTTAGGGAACTGTTGTGTCGAGGCACAGATCTGGGGAAGGCTACAAAAAAAACCTCTGCTGCCTTGAAGGTTCCCAATAATTCCATAATTCTTCAATGGAAGAAGTCTGGAACAACCAGGACTTTTCATTGAGCTTGCCACCCAGCCAAATTGAGCAATAAGGGGAGAAGAGCCTTGGTAAGAGAAGTGACCAAGACCCCGATGGTCACACATGGCTGAGTTCCAGAGATGCTGTTTGGACATGGGAGAAACTTCCAGAGGGACAACCATCCCTGCAGCTCTCCACCAATCTGGGCTTTTATGGCAAGGTGGCCAGACGGAAGCCTCTCCTCAGTGAAAGACACATGAAAGCCCAGTCCGAGTTTGCAATAAAGCACCTAAAGGACTCTGAGACTGTGAGAAACAAGATTATCTGGTCTCATGAAACCAAGATTGAACTGTTTGGCCTCAACTCTAAGCGTCATGTATGGAGGAAACCAGGCACTGCCCATCACCTGCCTAATACCATCCCAACGGTGAAGCGTGGTGGTGGCAGCATCATGCTGTCGGGTGTTTTTCAGAGGCAGGGAACGGGAGACTGGTCATGGAAGAGGGACAGATGAGCGGAGCAAAATACAGAGGTATCCTCAATGAAAACCTGGTCCAGAGCACTAAGAATTTCAGACTGGGCCCAAGGTTCACTGTCAAACAGGACAATGACCCTAAGCACATAGCCAAAACAATGCAGGAGTGACTTAGGTACAAGACTGTGAATGTCCTTGAGTGGCCCAGTCAGAGCCCTGACTTGAACCCAACGGAACATCTCTGGAGAGACGTAAAAATGGCTGTCGTCCGACGGTCCTCATCCAACCTGACAGAGCTGGAGACGATCTGCAGAGATGAATGGGCAGAAAATCCCCCCAGGTGTGCAAAGCTTGTCACGTCATACCCAGAAAGACTTGAGGCTGTAAGTACTGTGTAAAGGGTCTGAATACTAATGTCAATGTGATATTTCAGTTTTTCCTTTTTGATAAATTCGGAAAGGTTTCTCAAATTCTTTTTTCGCTTTGTCATTATGGGGTATTGAGTGTAGATTGATGAGGGAAAAATGAACTGAAATGATTTTAGCATAAACATAACAAAATGAAGATAAAGTGAAGGTGTCTGAACACTTTCTGAATGCACTGTAAGTATTGTTCAACCAGGGGTTGCTAACCTTTTAGGCTTGTGACCCCTTACAAAGAAGCAGTCTCTAGCAGTGGCCCCTTGTCACTTTTGAGATGTCAATAAGTTTGCTGAAATTCCACCAAACATTAGAGAGAAGTCAAAAAAAATGAAAACAAATTTGTGTAGCAGATTTTTTTCTGCTACACAAATCATCACAAATCACCACTTAATCATCTCGTGACCCCTCAGATTTATCTTGTGAACCTCTGGAGGGGTTTCTGACCCCTAGGTTCGGGACCTCTGACTAAACTACTCCACTGTGTCTAAAGTAGCTTAAACTCTCTCCAGCTCAAACACCTACAAATAGGCTAGCCATGCACTGATTCATCAGTAACAATATAATCATGTAATGTAGTATATAATAATATATCAGACACAGGTACAATTTTTCTGCAGACTGAGTACTTTTACTTTTAATCCTTTCTTTTACTTAAATAGGATTTCAAAAGCAGGATTTTTACTTGTTGTGGACTATATTTAGATTGTTGTCTTGGTAATTTTACACAAGTAAAGGATCTGAATATTTCCACCAATGTGGTTTTCAAGCTTCATCGACGAGCTCAGATATTAATTTTCTATGGAGAATCTCCATGGTTACGAAGGCACCACAATAATTTCATAAACTAAAAGACTATATGACATGTTCAGGTCACACAGCTGTCTGACTTTTCTTTGTTCTATGGCATCTACAGTACATACGTTGTCCAAAGAACAGCAGAGGGTCAGATGGTATAGCGGTGGAACATTTTCTGTTATCTTCACATACCTTCATGGCTATGTTTGTGTTCAGTGGAGTAGGCCTTTCCAATCATGGTCCAGACTGGTTTTAGGCAGCCAAACAGTCCCTCCAAAAAACCTCCACTTCCTGATTGTAGCCGAATGTTCTCCGACTGGCTCCGGACAGCGCCAGCCTCTGGGCTGTGCCCTGCCTCGGCCCCGCCGCCACACTGGCAGACCTCATGTTCATGTAGTTTTAGCACGCTGTTGTCAAAGTGGGCCGAGGGTCCATCACTGGGAGTGGGGCTGCTGCCACCCGGCGCCCCCTGTCCGCAGGTGTCGATGGACAGCACGTTACGGAGGACACACTGTGTGGGGGTCAGGTCCGTTTCGGGGGTGCAGGCAGGGGTGTCTCCATCGAGTCTTCGATAGGGGGGTTCTGAGATTGGGGTGCTGAAGCCTGACAGGGAGGGGGAAGGGGCACGGGGCTCATGGATACAGGTCCCACTCATCAGGGGTTTCCCCAACACAGCAGGTTAGGGTGGATGGAGGATGGAAGGATGAGAAGTAAGCCTGAAAGAGAAGATTTTGATAAGAAATGCATTAGAATGATTTATAATCTTCACTATAGCCATATTTCATTTCTACGCCTACTTCTTTTCAATATATACAGTAGGACTAAACAAGTTTAGACTCATTTCCGCACTGTACAGCTCCGTTTTACTCGTGGAGCGGTCCGGTGCTGAAATGACTGCTACCTTTACTCCTGGTGTCTCTTTTGAACTTCGACGAAGTTACTGGACTCAGCACTAACTTTTCCCTTCATTCAAGCAGTGCAAAACAACCAAAACAGTGGCGTCGTGTGCTGCTGAGTCGGGCGTGCGGCCAGTCCCCCCAGTTTAATCGCTCAGTCACTCCATTTCCACACCAAAATTCTGTCTGAATCACGCAGTAAAGCCTCATCTCTGCCGTGTCTGTGAATGGGAAAATCAGCCTGCCCGGTGGAGCCATCACCCAGAGTGGAGATGGGCTTTATGAATGAATCGACCAGAGGGGGTTGTGCAGTCCACAGCCCTGACTTGTCACCTGGTTCTCTAACTGTCCCTCTGGGGAGCATCAGTGCCTGACAGCATCAGAGCGAAGCTACCCAGCAGCTCCCATATGTCCTTCGTCATGCATCAAGTGAGGAGCATTGTGTGCATCTGAAGTATATGACGAATTGCATAACCGCCTCGGCGTGGATGTGTACGTCCGTCCGTGCGTGTCTGCGTGCGTGCACGTGTGTGTGTGTGAGAGAGCGAGGGGGGGGTGGGGGGGTGGGGGTATAGAGAGAGAGCGAGAGAGAGAGAGAGAGCACATGTACCCGATTCACATATCGTACACCAGCTCCATGTCTTGTACTGCACCACTGCATGAGAAGAGCCACGGCGACTGAGCGAAATGAGAGCATGAAAAAACGGGCGATAAACAACCGCCGGGCCTGGTGCGAAGGAGCAGTGTGCACACACACACATGCACACACACACACGCGCACGCACACACACACACACACACACACACACACACACACAAACGCAGGAAGATCAATCTTTAAATAACCGAGGATGCGATGATGACACTCAGCAGCATCATAGCCGACGTGCATGAATTGCAAGCCCGATGCCTACTATGGTCCATGCCAAGTGAAACTGCCGCAGCGCCTGTACATTTACTCAGTGTTGGCACAAACGCAAATATTTCGTAACGCTGGCTCTCTCGCTCCGCAAATATGATTTCCTAGCGTTCATCGACGATGATTCGTCTCTTGGCAGCGTCGGTTCACTGGTGCAGTGCGAGCGGCATGAACGACGGCATCACGCCTAGACGTCCCGTGCTACCGGATTTCATGTGCAATCGGCATTTAGCCGGATAGTATGACATTCCCATACCTTTCTGCCTGGTTGATGCCGCGTTGTCAAGTGAAGGGGTGGGCTAGGCTTTTCTATTTGTCGGTGATACCGAGCAAACCGTTGTTTTCCCCTCGGCCCGGGCTGTCTCTTGTGTTCCCAGCGCCTATATCCACGAGTTTCACGTTACCGGGATGGATCCCAGCGGACAAATTGTGTTATCAATAACCGGGGACCCATGCAACGTGAGGCGCGCTGGGTTTTTTTTGGGGGGGGGCGGGGGGCGGGGGGAGCTGTCTCTTTCCCAGTGCTGAATTGACGTCACGGAAATGCGAGCTGCGCCGCAAGGGGGCGCCACCGCAACCTCCTGCACACTCACAGGGACTCGCACGGAGAACCAGACCATCGGTTTTTCCATCATCACGTCCATCGTTTCGCATAAGGTGTCGTCTTGGACGCGTTTCATTCACCGATTTCCGCGTCTGGGCCGCTCCGGCCTGGCACGTCCCGGAATCAGCAGCGCCCACCCTGCTGCTGCCGACGTGTCCTTGAGCAGGACACACTTGGACCTGGGCTCCGGGGACGCCGGTGTGCCGCCGTCCAAGGCTGGATTACCGAGAGGGCAAAGTGGGCAACTGCCCGTGTCCCAAAGATCGCGAAGGATCCCCAAACAGCCCCAGGGTCACACATCTCCTCCGGTTCTGGTAATTTGATTACAAGTTACATTACAAAGTCAAATGTGGTTTCAAATGTGTGAAGTTATTTGCATCCCTAAACTCAACTACATTACATTATTAGCTAGTTATCTGGCCCTGTCTTGCGGGTGGTCTTGTGACAAAATCTAGTTTTAAGACTCCTGTACTATTTTAGTTTTATTTTCTTTTTCACATGGGGCATGTTCCTTGTGTTTAATCAAATTACCACAAACTACGAAAAAATGAAGTATTATTCCAGCACAGGAGTTTTGGTTGCACTGGACTTAAAGGATAGGTTCACTTTTTTTTGTCTGTCTTAAAACAAATGTCAGGTGTCCACATGAACACTGAAACAGGTTTTGCTTGCTGTAATTGTTCCCCCTGTTCATACTGTCTATTAAACAATCCCCTTCTCATGCATTTCTAATATACTGGAGGTGCATTAGAGCATTGAGTCCTTGTTCCATGCAAAAATGTATTCATAACTATATCTGAAGCTAATATGAGGCTTCAGCCATCCAAATTAGTTTAATCAAGTGGATATCCGTCAAAGTTAAGGCCGTTTTTTTAGTATAAAATTCCCTTTTTTGTTGCCGTTCCTCCACTGCAGCTCAACAGGCAGCAGCTGATCCGGGAAACACAAAGAGGGAGTTTTATGACAAAAAGACAAAACTGTCACAGTTCACTCAGTTATTCATTCATTCTCTGCCTGCCTGTGCCAAGTATCACTAACTCTCAGTATCATTTCAGACCCTGCCACTCCCACCTGCCCTGCAGTAACCCCAGCCCTTCCCGCCTTCCAGCCACCTGACTCCTCCCCGCCCACCCACTCACCTGTTCCTCATTCCCCAATTACATCCTAGTATATATATCAGTCCATTTCCACCTACTCTCTGCCAGATTGTGGATCGTACCGGTCTAGGCGGTGTTGTCAACCCTGCCTTATCGGTCTTGTCTGCTGAGCATTAAGTAAAGGTCAACGGATTTGAACTTTTTATCAGTGTCTCTGAGTTGTGCATTTGGGTCCTGCCCATTCTGAATCATTGCAGAAAATTTGGGAAGATTCCAACTTGATTTGACCAACTCAGACAGCTGAGGCCTTATATAAGCTTTAGGTGAACTATTCAACTATGAGCAAAATAAGGACTGTGGATTTTTTTCCCCCAAATCACTTGTATTGAAATCGCATTAAAAAGAAATCTTTTCATGGCCAGGGTGAACATGAGGAATGATTACAGTACTCAAAACCTGTGTCAGTGTTCATATTGGCACCTGACTATTGTTTTAAGACAGACTTGAAAAATGTGAACCTAACATTTAATGGGAGCTTGGGGTAGGGTACATATATGCTCACAGCAAATTTTTGCCCAGGGGCCTCTTAACGGGTCAATATGGCCCTGCTGCTGACCATGTGCCATCAGCCTTCACTGATGAGGAGGAACAGGCAGCATCATTATGTCCGTCACAATTCAGATGCTTGTTTAGGCTTATGACGTGGTCAACATTATAAGGAAAGTGGAGGAAAAACACTGCAGGGGAAAAAAAGCATGTGTAAACCACCTGTAATGTGTAAAAGTAAAATAAAATGCTTTGTTTCTGGTATAAACTCTGTAACGACAAATAGTTAGTACCTGTTTGGCAGAGTGTTGATGTAGTGTCGCTCTCTGTCCTGAAGAGGACAGCATGTCAGCTCTGTCCACTTTGTGCCGTGTAGCAGAACTCTGCACTGTACCAGCGATGCAACCTTGGACTGCATTCCTGATCCTACGGTAGATTTTAAATTTTTCAAAAAGAAAAACAAAGATAAGGAGTTTATTCTGGATTAACGTACAATAAAGACCTACGTATACAGAAAGTCACTGCTACAATTACATTCAGACCTACACAGATGCTTCAAAGAAATCAGTCAATGAAGTTGCAATCAGTGTTCCAGGGTTTAAATTCAAGGTGGGACTGAGTGTGTGTGTTTTTTTTTTTTTTGTGGACAGTAGTGCTTATTGGAATGAAAAGAAATGAACTGGCAGATGATTTTGCGAAAGAAGCCACACAAAGAACCATATTGATGTAACAGTTAACTTTAGTAAGACAGAGATGAAGCGGGATGTCCAGATTGATATTTCGTCATACAGGACTAAACAGTACATTATTTAATATGGGTAAACACAAAAAACAAAGATGTGATTTCTGTGAACTTGAAACAAACTTTAAAACATGATTTACAATTATTTATTGGCAAAGATATGAAGGTGAGAGAAGAGAAGATACATTGTTTTGCTAGTTATATTTTATTATTTGTTTGTTTAGCATTTTTAGTTTACTTTGTTGGTATTTTGTTTATTTTATTTTTATTGTTAAGATTGGGTAACACTATGGGAGCCTCAGGTAAGGCTATATACTTTAGGTAGGCAGGTATGGGACCGGCATGCACCTGGGAAGGTAGTTTTTTTTGTACATATCTTCAATGTGTTATAAATAAAGTTGCTTTAACATGGAAAAAAAAAAAAAAATGAAACCTGCGCACGATTTGTCCCTTCGGCTCGCCGTAGCGCACACGGCGGGATTGACTCGAAGCTGGGTACCGAAAGTGTCACAACAGCGTAGCATCTACTTTTATTTTGTTGCTTGGAAACTAGCGCATGATAATCGGCTACCGTACACAGGACACACTGCAAGGTAACTTCCACGACAAAAAAAAGTAAGCGATGTCAAAGTAGTTAACGAGAGCCAGCTAGCTAGCTAACTTCAACCGTTAGTTTTCGCTAACCAGTTGTGTGTGTCCACTGTTTGACCGGAGTTTAACGCTACATTCAGCTGTTAGGGTGTAAACATGACATCAACTTTCTTTGTGTTTACCCGACTGACCCATGGTGTGTTTCCAGGGTTCAGTGGCAGGGTTTCACCGTGTTGAAGATGTGCTCGCTGGCGCTGTTCCCCCCTCCGCTGCCCTCCGGACAGACCACTCTGTGCGAGTCCAACAACGAGCTGCTGTCCGGGACCAGCACCGAAGACCGACCGAAACAGGTCTGACTCGCAACCGCTGTGTAGGGTTTTTTTTGTTTTTGTTTTTGTTTTTTGTTTATTTCTTTGGGGGGGGAGTTGCAGTAGCCAAACGACCTTCTACTGCATCTGCACTGTGTCCAGGAAAATGTCACGGCGTTGTTGTGTGTTTTGTGCAGGAGTCTAGTCCTCTGAGTCTGTATTTCCCCCGGGAGTCTCTGAAGCTCCACAGTCGTGCAGAAAGCAGCAGCAAGGCGGCATTTCTGGATCACTCAGAAACACTGTGGATGAGGAGTGCAGCAGCGTGGTAGGGGGGACACACAGGCACACTCACACACACCCATATAAGCTGGCATACAAGGTGCGGCTTTCACAGCAAACAGTGGCATACGACACACTATAACTTTGACATGTTGTTTATGATAATAATGTTATTACTGCCTGGCCAACACGGGGCTTCTGAAGATGACATTGATATTTTTGTTAAGGATCCCTTAAATTTGTTTTTATAAGAATTGTGACCAAGATATGTACTGAGCAGGGCATTGTACAAAATAAAACCATTAAAATAGAACTTGTCAGTACTCTGATGGGTAAACAATGTAGTGAATACACGGTCAATTATTTGCTGTAGTGTTGGATGTTATCACATTACAGATGACTGTACATTACAAAACATTTTCCGAGACAATAATTGTTCACCAGGAATCTTATCATATAACATGTGGTGAAGCTTTTTAAATGCAAGGGTTGGTGGTTCGACCCCTGATTTCCCACGGTGTATATGTTGAAGTGTTACCGAACAAGACACTGAAGCCCAAACTGCTTTCAAAGTATGTGTGTGTAAAACATGCCATTTGCTTTGAACAAAAGTGCCAGACAAATGAATGTAATAACATTTATGTACTGCAATATTAAGTGTTTTCAGTTTCATTTAAAGGTACGGACAACTGAGATAAAACATTTGTGCCTCCTTAGCGCACACAGAAACATAAACCCATGTGCGGTCATTCAAATTTAAAGCAGACGTAAATCTGCAAAAGAGTTAAGCTGCCAGAGGCCCCAGCGATTGTGCAGTTTAAGTGTCTAGTAAATGAAGGATAGAGCCGCGGCTCATAGCCACTCAGATCTTTGCCATCGGTAAAACAAGTTTAACTGTCTGTTCACTCTGTCTGTTCCAGGCGAGATGGTGGTTTCACAGGGCTACTCACTGAAATTACCAACTCACATACAGAGGGTATGTGAGGCACCAAAGTCCCCTGTTGTGCTTTTTTACACACAACAACCTGATCCTACATATCCCTTGATTTGCGTGTAAAATAGCTCTCCTGTCACTTGGACTCTTGCAGTGCCTAAATGGCTGTCAGTGAGTTCCGGTTGTACCCTGGCGTTGCTCCGATGGGTCTCTTCTTTTCACGGATCCTTGTTTCCTCATCTCACAGTAAGTACTGCCTGCTGGTTAAAGTCCCCAGCCCCTCGTAAATGTGTTTTTCCTGTTGTTGCTTCACTTGGATGTTATGACCTTCGCTGTGCAGAGTTTGACACTAGAAGGCTGTTTTCACTTTCTTCCGCTGAAGGGGGAAGGTTTCTCTGTGTTCACCTTAAATCAGAGTTTAAGACGCGGAACTTTCTTGTGGGAGAACTTTATCAGACACAAAATATCAGTCACAGCAGAGTATTTTTATGTCATAAAACATGTTCGGAGGGGATCAGTAAATATGTTGTTGACAGCAAAACACTTGATTATCAGTTGTTGTGTTAGCGTTAGATTGTGTATCACCTGTTTGTCATTTGTTTCATAGTTGAGCAGCGAGGACATGATAGCTGAGTTTTCACAAGTCCTGAACTGGTAAGTGCCAATGTAGTAGCCAATGATTAAAGATATATTTATTATGATGAAACTGGTGATGATGAACAGTTTTGTTGATTAACAGAAAATTTATTGGCAACAATTTTGACAGTTAATCAAGTAAATCATTCTCAAGCAAAAATGTCAAACGTTTGAGTGTTCCAGGTTCTCAAATGTGAGAATTTCCTTGTTCTATATTAAAGTAAATTGAGTATCTTTGGGGTTTGAGCTGTTCGCATAGGTTGGATAAAACAAGACATTCAGTGACAATACTTTTGTCTCTAGGACGTAGAGAGTTGAAGTCACGTCCGGGCAAGCCTCCGTTCCAATAGCTTCAGTAACTCAATTTAATCTCTCATTTTGCATTTCTGTCACTGGTCTTTATGAAAAAAATGAAGCGTGTTGCTAGAGTTTACTTTCCATATTCGAAGACAAATCGCCATCAACTGCAGCAGTCACTGTAGGATATTAAAACCTGTGATTTTTACAATATTAAACAATGATTACTTTGGTGGCAGAGAAAAAACTACAGCTTGTGTGAAGAAACTACAACCACGACAGCACAGGTACTTATGTCGTCATAACTTGGTTTCGTCAGTATCCATAAAACTCATCAACGCTCTCTTCTAATGTTTTTTTTTTTTTTTTTCAACTGTCTTGTTGTAATCTAGTCTAACAACTTCTACAGCGTTCGCTCCTCTCTGTCCTGCCCATCGACTCGCTCATGGACGCGCCTCTTCTGTTGAGCTTTGGCGTTTAGCCTGTGATGGACTAGGGCTGATGGGAAATGGTGTTTGTTATAGGCCTTAAAAAATATACTTATTGAACAAACAACAATATTAGATTTTTTTTTTTTTTTTTTTTTAAACTTCTGTCCCCAACTGAACACATGAAGAGAGCCTCACAACATACTGTTGAGAGAGACTTTGTTCCAAGGTTGTATGTTTAGTTATCAACGTAGCTAAAAATGTCAATGGGATTTTGAATGCAATTTTCTTACGTCCGGAACAGAACCCGAAAGTTCTGGTTTCACTTTGGCTCTCTGTATTGTGATGGACATTTTCAGGGTTTTCTGATGTTTGATAGACCCAACGATGAATTTGTCAGTCTGGAAAGTGATCATCAGATTAATGGATAATGAAAAGGGTCATTAGTTTCAGCGTTATAGTAATGAGTTTGAAACTGTGGGGTCTTTGTTGACATGTGCAGTTTTTCAAACTGAAAGTAATTAACAAAATTACCAAAAAAAAAAAAAAAATCTGTCAAATAGTCAGCAATCTTTCTCTGCTTTAATCCTTTCTGCATTGCTAGGTCTGACTGTGTGGTGCGAGCCTTCGCCTGGCATCCTCACGCAGATAAATTTGCTGTAGCCCTCCTGGACGACTCCATTAAGATCTACAACCCCAAAAGGTACCATAACTACGCTCTTCAGAACGGTTGCCAAAATGACAGCTCATGGAATAAAGTGTATATCCCTCATTAAAACAGGCTCCTGCCTTCTTTGCAAGCTGCTGTACTTGATTTTTTATTTTTTTATTTTTTTATTTTTTACCCAAAAAGTACCATAGCTAAACCAACCATTACATGAAAACAAAGATAATGGGCCAAACAATTACTGATAAAAGCTTTTTGGTGCAAGATGACGACACTCCAGGCATTCACTTTTCTTCTTTTGTACTCTGTCTGTCAGTGCCACAACTCCCACACTGAAGCACCGTCTACAGAGGAGTGTGGCAGCGGTGCAGTGGAAGCCGCTGTGTGCGTCTGCTTTGGCTGTCGCCTGTCAAAACTGTTTACTCGTCTGGCACGTGGACCCCTGCTCACTGTCAACCAGGTGCGCAAAACTCTGGAGTATGTGCAGGTCTCGAAAGGTCTTAAAAAGCATTGAATTCAGTTCTCTCAAAAAAGGTCCCTAGAAGTTGATAAAAAGCTTTGAATTTCATTTACTATTTCATTAACTTTTTATTTACTATTTCATTTACTAGTATATAGTATAACTGTTGTAGGCAGTGATTGTGCTGCAGGAAGCTTTTCAGTCTCGGTCGAAAGAGTCGAAAGAAAATTAATCCAAGTATTCTGATAATTGATGAATCGTTTCAGGAATTTTTCAGCAAAAATGTCAAACCTTTGTGGGTTTAAGCTTCTCAAATGTGAGGATTCACAGCTTTTCTTTGTCATATATGAAAGTAAATAAAACATCTTTGGGTTTTTGACTGTCGGTTGGAAAAATGAAGCAGTTTGAAGACGTCACTTTGGGCTCTGGGAAGTTGTGATAGCCGTTTTTCACTACGTTTTGACATTTGAAAGACTAAACAAATACTTCATTAATCAAGAAAATGATCAGTGAATAAATCAACAACAAAAAAAAAATAGTTGGCTGCAACTCTAAATATATTTTTATAATTGACTAATCCATGCATCAATTTTCTGCCGCTTATCTGGGTCCAGATCATGTTAATTGATTAAATATATTACTACAGATTATTGTTGTATATGGAAAAGTACTGTACTGGGAAGTAGTGACAAAAATGTGAAATAAATGACAATGAATGCATGTACTTATTAAATAATTGTAGGCCTTTCTATCTCTACTGGTTTTCTGTCATTCTTTGACTGGTATGAGTATTAAAAGTATCAAATTGCATTCTTTGTGGTATTAAAAAGGCCTTTAAAAGTCTTAAATTTAACTCGATTAACCCTGCAGAAACCCTAAAACTCGCACTCGTCTCTTCCTGCGTTGTATCTTTTTCTTCGTGATACATGGTTTTTCCTTCCTCTCGACCCATCCAGGCCTTCATCGGGTTGTGCTCAAGTTCTGTCTCATCCTGGCCACTCCCCGGTCACTTCCATCGCCTGGTCTCCAAGCGGGTCTCTCCTCATGTCGGCCTCGCCTGTGGACACTGCAGTGATGGTACGACGCAGCCGCTCCACCTCTAAGTCCAATTCGTGTTGCGAAAAGTTCTACCTTTGACATCAATGTGTGTTTCAGGTTTGGGATGTCGCTGCAGAAAGCTGCGTGGCACTACAGAGGGTCGGAGGAGGTGGGGTCACCTTCCTGTCCTGGTCCCCTGACGGCAGCCATGTCCTTGCTTCAACACCGTCTTCCCTGTTCAGGTTAGAGACAGTGAGTCGGAGACTGAGAGTTTTTAAAATACCCAGTTTTCTATTTGTCTACCTATCTTCCTTTATTCCCTCTTTCCTTGAGGAGCTACATTAGCACAATACAAGTTAAAGATATGTAAAGCTGCCAGTGAATAAATGTTAAATTTTCTCCTTCATGATTGGAATGTGTGGACCAGAGTCATTGGCCACTTTCTGTATTATAATAGAGTCCCACTCATCTGTCATGAATATTTATGAATACGTAAGGGATTAGAGGCACAGTCTGGAAGCGGAAAGTGGAGTTTTTACACATGGATAAGTAAAGTTTCTTTCTTCAGGGTTTGGGAGACCAGGATGTGGACCTGTGAGCGTTGGCCATGCGTGAAAGGGCGCTGCCAGGTGATAACTTGTCACCAGGGTTCGGAGTTGTTTCTTTAATTGGGTAACAAAACATTTGACATCATGTATTTATTGAATGATGATGACTCTGTGCTTGTTTCGGATAGTCGGGCTGTTGGAGTCCAGATGGGAGTCGACTTCTCTTCACCGTGCAGGGAGAGACGGTCATCTATGCTCTGACCTTCACTGACACACCAGGTCCATGTCTCAGTCTTAATACAACATAATCACTTGTTTTTCTAGAATACACAGCTTAGTTGATCATTGATTTTGGAGCTTGAATTGTTTCTTTCAAAAGTTGGATGAAAAGGTGATTATACCGTCACACTTGCAGAGTTTTGATAACTTGTCCATATAAAATAAGACGTAAGTAGCATGTTGTGGAAAGAAAAAAAAAAAAAAAAAAGTTCACCTGTGTGATGTCATTGTTATTCAGCAGGTATTCCTACACGCACCTCGAAAGGGCCAATGGCAGCAGCGGTGGTGGCTGACCTGTCGGAGACAACCTTTAACACGCAGGATGGAGACATCATGTAAGTTCTTGAAACTAAATCGCTAATTGGCCCTCTTTTAGCCTAATCACGTCAAATACAGAGGTAAGCAGCGCTTCCAGAAACCCCAGGGAGAAGCAGAAAGACGGTCGGAAGCACCTGGAAATGTTTATTGTAGCCTTTGATCCGCACAAATCGGCAGGCAGGCTTGAGAAAAAGCACTGAGCTCGAATTCCGACGTGCATGTAACTTGGCAGTCAAAGCAGTGCTTCAAAATATCTTTGTGCTGCTTCATTTTTTAAAATTTCAGATATAATGGTGGAAAGTAAATAAATATACTTGGTCAAGTATTGTACCTAATTACAGATACCTATAGATACTATTTACCTTTCAGATTAAGATTTTAAATAATAAACATAATCAGTTTATAAAATATGATCAATTTCTATTGATAGAAATATCCAACAGTTTATGACACAGTTAAAATGAGCTACACCTCCACCAAACTACAGCATTTAAGTACTACTTACATGTAAATGCACTAATGATGATGATCCAATAATATGAAAATAAAACACAAAGGGCCATGCCGCATAATGAGTACTTTAACTGTTGATACTGTAAGTACATTTTGGGTAACATGTCAAGTGTCACTCACTTCTGTCTAACTTGTCTTCCAGTGTTGGAGGAGAGATCCAGTCTTTAGCCTGGGATCCAAGAGGAGAGAGGCTTGCAGTGCTTCTTAAAGGTCTTTCTCGCTTCTCTTCTTTTCACCTCGATGAATCCAGTCGGTATAACACTAGATTTATTTTCTGTATTGGCGTTAATAACTCATCTCAGTCTGTTTCATCTGATCTGTCAGGTCACCCACAGGCAGCAGACAGGCCTGCAATTATCGCAGTGTTCAAGACGAGGACCAACCCCATTTTTGAGCTCTTGCCGTGGTTTGTACTTTTACGTGTAGTTACATTTCATTAGTGTACCTTTCATATTTGTGAGCTCAGAAGTGTTGCGTTTTCCGGGCGGCACTACTGTATATCCCATCTGCATGTACTGAATATTTCTTAATGTTTCCCTGTTTAGTGGTTTTGTTCAAGGGGAGCCTGGTGCAGAGCCGAGACTGATGCAGTTCCACCCGAATTTCCAGCACGGAGCTCTGCTCACTGTGG
The DNA here is from genome assembly GCF_016859285.1 of Xiphias gladius. Lineage (NCBI taxonomy): Eukaryota > Metazoa > Chordata > Actinopteri > Istiophoriformes > Xiphiidae > Xiphias > Xiphias gladius. The sequence goes on along the minus strand of NC_053417.1, from coordinate 21,436,432 downwards.
TTGGTCTTTACCTATAAATCCATTTTTGCTCTAATATTAGGTTTTAGTAAACAGTGTGTTGATTTTAGCCTTGAACAGGAAAAAGTGTTTTCACACCTAGCCTGTGTGTCAAAAGCAGTTAAAGAGTGCAGTCTGTTGTGCTTGCATCCTCCGTGTACTCCATTAAAAAAAACAAGAAAAAAAAGTAAAACCCCCAGAATGTTGTTGTAAGAGACGTCTCTCTTTCTTCCTGTATCTACCCGTTCGTCATTTTTCATAACATGGAGCCAATTTGCGGTCTAATAACACTAATAAAGCTAATCAGTTACTTCCTTATTTGCTCTCTGTGCCGCTAGGACCGCTTGTACCACCTCCACAGCGACTTTTCTCTCTCTGTTCTCAGTGTTGGTCCACCGGAAGAATTACCCACGTGCCTTTCTACTTCCTGAGCGCCGGCATCCCCCATTTTGGCCTGAGTGGCAGTCCGCTACTGCCTCGCCCACAGGAAAGGCCTTCTGCCTCGGCCAATCAGTCGCTCTTCACAGAGTTCATCTCTTGACCCACCAATCACTCACCATCACACACTCACAAGTCATTTTTGTTATCATGGATTGTCAATAAATGTTTAGAATGTTCCTTCTATACTGAGACTTGTTTTTCTTCCTTACTTGTCAAAACATTTGAACCAAATGTGGAATTTATGCTCCAGAGCTAAAATATTTGCACTTTAAGTGAAGAGTACTCCACTGATTTAAGCATTTCACTTTTATAACGTTGTCAGACTCAATGGACAGAACCTGAGATACTCACCGTCTATGTCGTGTGTACAGTCAACATTTGAGGGTGCTGCTGATGCTCAAAAGAAATGGAGGAGCCACCCGCATCTGGAAAAAAACAAAGATTTCTCAAGAATCAAACAAAACGGCAACAAAAACCGCAAAGGCAAAACTTACAATAAAACTGTACAACAGTGCCACATTTAATTACAATATCGTCCAATTCCTTATCTGCAATCCTGATCAGTGAGAGAAAAGTGGAGAATATTGTAATTAAATATTAAGATTGTAATTAAATTTAAATAAAGTTTTAATTAAAACTTTTTGTAATTTAATAATGAGTAGTAAAAAAAGTAATTTTTGGTTTCACAGTTTTATTCACTTTCAATTTAGTTACTTTTTTCTTTTTTGTGTTTCTTGGGAGATTTTGTTCAATTATTTTGAAACAAATCTACTCCCATAAAACAAATAAAAAATCTTAGAAAACAAACAAAAATTAAAAAATATTAAATCTTAGAAAACAAACAAAAATAAAAAAAATATTAAATCTTAGAAAACAAACATTTTGATGTCTCTTTGCGATGTTTAATTGGCAGAGGCTTTCCACAGTCTGACTGACATTTAGCTTCACACATTGAATCTCTTACTCTAAAATGGTGAAGTACGTTTATTTTTTTTAATACTAACTGCTAACAGTGTACTAAAACAACTTTGTGTGTAGTACATACTGGCATGGATACACCGGTGCCAAATGGGAGCAAAATAATGCATTTTGCTCCTCCTCTGCGTGTTGGAAAAAACCTAATTAATGTCTTACATCCGTACTCATCCAATGAAAAAAGTTATTAAAACAATCTTTAAGATCTCGAACCAAAACAGAACATAGGGTTTGGATGTTTGAATGACCTGACTGTACAAAGTGTGCGTCTTTCAGAAAAGCACACAATAAATAATTATTGAAGGCACCCGCGTTGTGTCGGCTGTGCCTAATGTGCAGTTTTTGAGAGATGTAAGCGTGTGTGAGCAGGAGGAAACAAGTGGAACTAATTGACTGAAAATGTGGAGATTGCTTCAGTCGGTGCAATTTGCCGTTTTACTTATTTATTTGTTTTAGCAGTGTGTTAGTTCCTTGTTGCGCGTCGATCTACTGCCCAGCAGGCAGCCTGGAGTTGCCTGATCTGATCAGCCCATGGACATATTATTAGACAATGGGCCCCCTGGTCACAAGAGCAGACATCCAGACTATTTTTAGTCTTTTTGCATCTCATTGCTGTCGTTTTGCATCTGTCTTTGGTCATTTTTTGTCTGTGGTTGTTCTGTGTCTCTTTTTAAGACATTTTGCGTCTTTTTGTGGTCATTTTGCATCTATTTTTGGTCGTTTTGTGTCTCTGAAGTCGTTTTGCATCCCTTTGTGGTCATTTTGTGTTTCTGTCAGTGTCTCGCTGACCCCTTAGGCCCCTGGACCTGTGCTTGGTAGGTCCGTTCAGTAATCCATCCATGGATCGGCCTTGTGGTTTAAAGTGTCGAGCTGGCTCGGGTCCGATGCGGAGCTTTGTAGGTGCAGGTTCGCAAAACCGAAAACTTGCAGGTGAAAAATGTCGTCTCCTTCCACAAAGTTTTTTTTTAAAATAACATTCGTTACGTTTTTCGCCTCATGGGTGATGTCAACTATAACATCACTTGAGGCAGTTTGTCGGGCTTCTTGCAGCTACCACCTCTTCATGAAGCAGGTCCCTAAGACCTGTAAACACACCTCGATGTGTAAAAATCAGTGGAGTTCCCCCTCAAATGTAATCTAATGTAGTTTTTTTCCAGTCTTTAACAATAATTGCCTTTGACCTTTCTGTGATCCCGAACAATAATTTTGACATAAAGCATAGGAGCATATTTTTATCTTCATATGTATGAAATTAAACTGTATGTTTGGATCCCTAATAGGTCGTCATATTTTGAATAAGAATATGTCACTGTGAAGGCTTAAGTCAAGCTTTTATTACTCAGCTGAGACCGGAGAGGAAGCAGGCCACAGTACAGACAAGTAGTGATGCAGCTGTTCAGATGCATCATTACTCTACAAAATACTTGATTCCAGTCAACATAATGTTCTTTATTTATGCCTATTAGTTCAGACAAACAGGAGCCAACGACGCCCAGCCGCACCCTGACACCGCAGAACGAATACAGTACTTTTGTTCCTTTTTGTTATGAGATTCTCTCATATGAAAATACACACTTGCATCACAGTCTTAAACTTTCACACACACGCTCACACACAGACTACGCACTCACAGTCAAGAGTAACTGACCTCAAGAAGTACAAGTTTAACAAAAAAAAACATCTAAGCACACATGAATGGTTCTGTTGAGAGAAGAAATACATCCCCACGCCATTTCTGTTTTAATTCAAAGCTCAATTAAAAATCAACTTCGTTCTTAATTCGGTTTTCCTTTTATTTTCCAATTTACAGCAATTAGAAGTGTAACAAAATAAAAACAAAAATGATCATGGTCATAATAAAATTAATTAAAAAAATGTACACGCCCTCACACACACAGAGACAACCCACCCTGGTTGTTTTTTAGCGACCGTCCTCAGAGTCCCGTGTTCAGCTTTGGGGATCTGGACTCAAGAGGAGGCCTCCAAGAAACCCCTGTCTCCCCTGTCTTAACCCGACTGCACCCCTCCTTCAGGGTGGAGTGTGAGTGTGTGGTGTGAGGCTAGTGGGAATTAGGGTTTGGGGGGGGGGGGTTGGTGGAGAATTAAAGAACTCATAGCACCTTCTGAAGAGAGAGCAACCCAAAGCAAAGATGGCCGTTCAGCCCCAGATCCACCTGAAAGCTAATGTTTTGGTCAGCTCAGATTTAAACTCAACATTTTCACTTTGTTTTTCAGCGTGAGGTAGCTTTAAACAATCTGGACGACTACAATAAAAAGGCAAAATTTATTTCCCTCAAATTCTTCAAAACAATTTTTTTTTTTTTGTTTGATGAGAACTGGGCCTTCTTCTGACGGGCAGTCAAGGGGTACAGGACATTGAAACATAAGTCCCAAATGTAACCTCACTTTCCAAAAAGTGTTGGTGTGCATATAGACACATGTACACACATAATGTGGAAATATATATAAAACCATCTGGTTGTTTATAAACACAGACTTTTACAACAATAGAACCAAGGATTTATAATACACAGTAAAGGTTTTGCTCCTGCTCATGATGGACAGGCCTGGAGCACCTGGATCTGATTTTATTTACTGAGAATATATATTTTTTTGGTCTACACTGATTCGAAATGCCGTATTTGTGTGTCAGGAGGGAAACAGGGAGGGAGGTGGAGTAGGACTGGGACAGAGGTTGTGCGGCTGTTCTGTAGTGGAAAAGGGGGCTTGTTGTACTTACAAAGTAAACCCGTCCAGTCCTACCTCAACTCTGCCCATTCAGGTTAGACAATAAATAAGTGACATCAAGTCATGTTTCTGTTCTCCATAACTTGTTCGCTTGGTCCCTCTTCCTCCTGGCTCTGACTCATTCCCGTCAACAGTGGGCCATGGGAAACATGACTGGATCTCAGAAAGCGGGTTGACCGAGAATGCTGGTGTGGTGTACAGATATTGCCGGTGCCCTTCAGTGCTAACATCCAGGGAGTACAACTTGGAGAGCACTTCGTTGTGAGAAAAAAAGTATCAATTTTCTTTTATAATTTCCAGTCTTCTTTATTGTGGAAGTGTGTGTAATGTTTCATGGTTGAGTTTCATTTATTTCCTGTTATTCGGGGGGCCATTGTGATACTCCACTTTACAAGAAGCAGACTGCGCCTACATCCACTCCAAACTCCTGATCCGCTCCTCCGATGTCCATAGGAGCAATGTCCACGATTGGCAGACGGGAGGTCTTCTGTGTTTTGTACTCAAAGACAGTCTTGCCCCACCGGCCTGTATGTTTCTGTTGGTTGAGAGTGGAGAAATGTGTTAACAACAGCCTTATGATACAATGACAATTATACATATATTAAACATAAAAGAGATTATCTTTTTCTGGCTCTGTGTTGCAGCTGTCTGCTCTCACCTTGCAGCCATCCTCCAACACGCTGTATGTGAAGCGACTGTTGCCCTCTGCGCGGATCTCCACGTCGTTGGAGCCCTGCAGCAGCAAGGCCTTCTTCAGGTTGCCTGTGGTCTGGTCCATGTAGGCAATGCTGTTCTTGCAGTGGTAAGTGAGGTTCTGGGATGCTTCAGTGGACAGAAGTCTCAAGAAGGTCAGCTGGATGCTGGCAGCATTGGCAGCGGGGCCGTCTTGAGCATAGTCGAACTGTAGAGCAGACAACAGGAGGGGGAGATAATTAGCAGCTTTCATGTTGAGGTTTATTTAGTTCTTCAGGATCAGCTTATAGAAAGAAATGATCTTAAATGATGTATAAGCGCACTCACGTGGAATCCTCCATTCATGGTCTCTCCAAACCAAACGTGTTTGCGGTCCTTGCTCTTGCTGGTCCACCAGTTCTTCATTGGTACGTTGGCGATGCTCGGGTAGACGCAGGTCTCTCCAGTCTCCATGTTGCAGAAGACCTTGATGGCATCGGCTGTGCTGCCAATGTTGGGATCAACCCAGTAGTCACCTAGAGAGATGAGAGAAGAAGGTTAATAAAGAGCAAAGCTGAGAAACTACATGCAACTTTCCCAAACTCTGTTTTTACTCCACAAATAGATGTCGAGCCTATTGGATGGCTCATACCCAAACACGTACTTAGATATGTATTTTGCAGAAATCTCAACGGATACGGCAATGAGTTATACCTACCTTTTTTGGGACGAAAGCGAGCCTAAAAATATACATATTTCCAGGTCAGGTCCGGACATTAGATATACGATTTTTGTTATATTTTAGGTTAGGTCAGGTTAGGAAAATAACTAGTGCTCACGTTGTGGAAAATGATCTATGGCTCCACCACATAGTGTTGAAAACAGTACAATACAGGGTAATTGACAATACAGGGCGATGTTAAGGACAAGAAACATAAATCAAAAATATATAAATACATTAAAAAATTAAATTCAGTAAAATAAAATGAAAGAAGGGCTAGGTTTTTGTGAAACTCAAAGAAAGCTGTACATCCAGCTTCCCGATTGCCTTCACCAAGAGGGCCTTGCTGTAGAAATTTTTGGTGACTCTTACTTGTCCGTAGCATCGCCCTGAAGGCAAAAGCTCCAGGTGTGAGTGCAAAGGGTGGTAAAGATCACTTTTAATCTGGGAATCTTTATTTTTTATATTTAATTAATAATTCTCACTTAGTTGCATCTGCGGCTTCCCTATAATTTTGCTATATTTACTATTCTTTGCAATTTTAGTCTATTACTAACATTCGGATTTCCATGCCACATGGTCATATTGAAAAATAAATACTTTCTACCAAATTCTTATACACCATTTCGAGAGTTGATATACATTTTTACATTCCTGGTGTTTGGTCTCATCCCAACATAGCAGCACGTCATCAGCATAACGCTTCTGTCGTATGAGCTAAAGGAAGCCAAGAACTGAGCCCTGTGGAACCCCACCCGTCATACCGATGCTTCCACATACCAAATTACCATGAGAAACAGTGCCTTTCAAGGTAAGGTAATTGTTGAATTATTTTCCGACTAAATGAAATGCAACACTGGGAGCCAAAACTACAAAAATAGAAGAACTGCCTTAGTCAGATTTCATATGAACAGCACCTATCCACCCAAACAGGTGTATTTAGTTAGTTTTCAGTGTGATTTAGAAAGAAATATCTAAAAGAGAGTTGTTAATAGTTTGCAACAATGTTTTCACCAGTTAGGAACATTTTAAGAGTAAAAGTCAACTCATCATCAGATTTTCCTTCCTTTCTTAATCCTTTTCGACCCCTCTGCCCTACTTACCACTCTTCCACTCAGGGTGGCACAGTTTCAGGTCTCTGCAGGTGCGAGCAGGGTTCTTCTGGGAGCCGTCAGGGCTGCGCAGGTTCTCAATCTGGTTGTTAAGGGACTTGAGTGTGGAATCAACCTCAACGTCGTGCTGCCTCAGGGAGCTGGAGGCCTCATCAGCCCTCATGTACCTGAGAGGATCAGGGGACTTCTCTGTCTGACCCAGACCGGCGAAGGCAGACATGTCGATGCCGGGGCCAGGAGGACCAGGAGGACCAGGGGGTCCAGCGTTACCAGGAGGACCCTGAAGGAGGGCAAAAGCAACAAAAGGATCAGGAGGGCATATTAGGCAGCACTGAAATAGTACAGTGTACAGGCTTGTTTGTGGTGGTTATAGTTTCAATTTTTCTAATGACATGTCACGTACAGCAGGACCAGTTTCTCCAGAGCGTCCACGAGGTCCAGGGGGTCCAATAGGGCCAGGTTGTCCGTTAGATCCATCTTTGCCAGCAGGTCCAGCTGGTCCAGGTGGTCCCTAAAGACACAGTGAGTTTTAAATTAAAATAAAAACGAGTGAATGTAAATATGAAACATTATTTTATTTACTGAACTTAAGCTTTGTGTTCAAAGTGTAAAGCTACACTTTTTTTTGTTTTTACATCCACCATACAGTCTGGATAAGAAAAAATCTGATAAAGCAAGTCAAATGCAGCAGCAGTTTCTCTCCAGAGCCTTTGCCTTAATATGCATGAAGATTATTTGTATGGTTACATTTCCTTTCATTTTTCTTATCATGCACAGTGCTTAGCTAATCTAGAATAGATATTGAAGTCCTTTTCCAATCCCAGCAGGAGTAGTTTCACAAATCATGGTCTGTCTGCCTCTTTTCCTTGCAGAGAGTAATTACAAAATGACTCGGCTGCCCATCTTATCACAGCAGTGGGTAATTAAAGCACGTGGCCTTTGCTGTCCCCATCTTCGTCAGGTGATTGGAGAATTACAAAAAGACTAACCTGTGCCCTTCATTACCATCACATATCTTGGGTGTTAAAGCTGCAGGATTGAATTGTAATAAGAATTTTTCTCTCTTTTGCTCTTTGCTTTAGGTCAGTTTTCTTACCTTAGCACCGCTTGGTCCTGCAGGTCCAGCAGTTCCAGAATCTCCAGCGGGACCCTGTTTAGACGGTGATAATGACAGATTAGATAACAGAAAAAGCAGGTGAAAAGTAGTGCTGCATGGATGAACTATTAGATCTGGATGACTTACAGGAGGTCCAGGAAGACCCTGCAGACCAGTGAAGCCACGGTGACCCTTCTGTCCCCTCTCTCCAGTCTCACCAGCCTCTCCCTTGTCTCCACGTGGTCCTTGGGGTCCCTGGAGTTAAAGTTTCTTGTGTATTAAGATTTATGGCTGTACATGTGTGGCATTTTTTAATTACCTAAATCAAATTAAAATCTAAAAAAAACAACTTAATGATATGGTCGCAGTTAGAGATGATAAGACTTACAGCCATTCCTCTAGCGCCAGCAGGTCCAGCGGGTCCTGCAGGTCCTTGAGCACCCTAAAGAAAGAAGTAATTGTGTGGGTGCCTCTTCATGTTCACATTAAAAATATGAAGCAGTGCCCAACACTTATGCCTATGATCTTTTACAGTGTCCTATGTTACTTACAGCCTCTCCTCTGTCTCCCTGCTTGCCAAGGGGTCCGACAGGTCCGGGGGCACCAGGGGCACCGGGAGCTCCAGGGGCTCCAGCAGGACCAGTGTTACCTCGCTCTCCCTACAGGAGGACACAAGGTGATGACTCAGGATAACAACAGTTTCTGCAAACTAGCTGAAAATGGTAGCCAGATTTTTGTCAAACAGTGTTTTTTGTTGGAGTTTCAGATTTTTATGTGAGACTGAAGTCTCTCACCTTGGCTCCAACAGCTCCGTCCCTACCAGGTGGTCCATCTGATCCAGGGGTACCCTAAGATACAGAAACATATTAGATACATTTTTAATGACATGAAATGCATTTGAATAGTAGCATTACTGCTACTGTAAGTTTGATCATTACTTCACAGTCAGACAAGTGGATAGTTAACTGATGTCCAGACATTATGATTTTTGAGATTTCGTTGTTGTTATTGTTTAATTCTGACCTCTCTACCAGGCTCTCCAGCAGGTCCAGTGAGTCCAGGGGGTCCCACAGGTCCAGGAGGTCCGCGATCACCAGCAGAACCAGAAGCTCCCTGTTTACCAGGCTCTCCCTAAACACAAAGGAAATATTTCATTATATTTCAGTAGCTCCTTCGACATTGAAGGCACAGAATAAATTTTTAGAAGAAACAGAATTACTCCGCATGAAAGTAAGAGTGAAAATTGAAGGACAATAAGACTCGAGGCAAACATGCAGTAAGATGAAGGCCTATCTGATGTGACTGAATGAATTTGTAAAAATGCTAAGGGGTGTTTGAATGTCAGACAGATTTGGTAAATCATAATTATCTGCCCCTTTAAAAAATTTTAACAGCTTACATGGAAGCTAAAGCTATAGCTAAAAATCACACATGGATGAAGGCACTTACAGAAGGTCCAGGGAGACCAGGGAAGCCTCTCTCTCCACGCTGACCAGGCAAACCAACAATACCACGAGATCCAGCCAGACCCTGAGGACCTGAAGGCCCATCAGCACCCTACAGAGTTAAGGAAAGAAAATACTGGGTCATGAAATGTTCTTATTTATCTGCAACTGACTGAAGTCAGAGTGTCCAGATCCTCTTCTCATGTCAGTAACGTGCAGTTTCCAGTCAGTTTATTTGTGAATATTATGATGAAATAGTTGGTGGTTGAGACTGGATGTTATCTCAGACCATGACTCAAGTACTAATGGGTTTGTGTGAGCTGTAAAATCAAACTCACAGGTGGTCCATCCTCTCCAGGCTCTCCCTTCTCTCCTTGTTGGCCAGCAGGTCCACGAAGCCCAGCATCTCCTTGTCTTCCTGGGGGGCCAGCGTCACCACGAGCACCCTTTGGTCCATCTTTACCAGCAGAACCAGCAGGACCAGCAGGGCCAGGGTTACCCTGTGATGGGAAGACAGAGAAGTTCAGTAAGTAAGAGCAGAAATACACAAACACTAATTGTTTTAGACTGAAACAGCAAACGCATTTCCTATTGGAATTTGTTATTGATGAATTACTCACATTGGGGCCGGGAGGTCCAACTCTACCAGCAGCACCAGGGAAACCAGTGGCACCCTGTCAAAAAGAAAAAGAGTTCAGTAAGGATAAACATATCCAACCTGTTCCCCTGTCATCAATCACTGAGGGGTATTAGGATGTTATGAGATTAACAGGAAGGATTCAGCAAATACAAATAACACATTTCCACTCTCCCTATATGTGAATACGTAAAAGTGAATCACAAGAACATGCACAGCAGGGGTCAGCAATCTGGTTCAAATGTGGGTCTTTTTTTCAGCATTGTTCAGTAGGGGCCAACATAGATTAACAGGTGTGGTGGAGATGAAGGTCTATATTTTGTCAATACATTTAGAGCATTATTTAAAGTCACATAAGAATTTAAATTGATTCATTAAACTGTCTCAAGATTGTATGTGAAGGCAGATTTCATTTTTCCCATTAGTAAAGGCTAAGAGTTGCAGCAGATTTTGTTACATAATACTTACTTTGCAAAAAAAATGACTCAAATGTATGTTCTGCGTTGGACTACGAGACAGAAGATTAACAGGTAATACAAGCATGATAAACAGTGGCCTATTTCATTTATGCTTGTATGAAATTACTGTTATTTTTGGCTCTTATTTGTATTTTTAAGACACATATCACTCAATTTACATGATCCTTATATTTACAGTATATTGTTATCTAGGTAGATTTATTTTAAAATCATGGAAAGGTTTTCATGTAAAGGCCCACAGGCTGCTATTTGCCTATCACTGTTATATGGTTTTCTGAATGCACAGAATCAAACTAGTGTGAAAGTTTTGAGAGCAGCTTTGAATCCATCATTATGCTGCTGATATAGGCTAAAGCGTGCTGATTTTAAACTTCTACTCCTATATATTTATCGGACATAATCAGGCTGTACCCCATGTCTCATTTGAGAGCTTGGCATGGGTCAGAAACTGCTGCCGATGTGGGCCTGTAAAGCCTAATGTGACACTGTAAACCATGTAATGTGATGTTGCGTCATACAAATACTCTGCACTTCATTCGATTCAGGTCATACACATTGAGCCATTCTGTAATTTTTCTTTCTTTTCTTTCATCTCCGCAGCAAATATAAGAATTGTGTTGGTATCAAAGGCATCCCTGCTGTGCTCATTGTTGTTGGTTATAAGTTAGGGAGGCTAGCTCTATCAATATTTTTATGGAGATCAAAATAGAAAGTTTTTTGTTGGTTTGTTCATGTGATACAGTATCAATATGATTTACTTACAGGAGCTCCCTGAGCACCACGAGCTCCTTTAGGTCCAGATACACCAGTAGGTCCCTGAAAAAGAGGAACAACAATTAATCATGTTCATGTTACACTAGTGTGAGTCTAAAGCACTGTAAGTATTCTTGTATAAGGTGTTCCATTGCCAGTTTAATTTGATCCAGAGATATGACCTAAGATACTGTATAAAAATCTGGTTTGAGGGCGTTATTTTGAAGTCAAATACCCACCACAGGTCCAGGAGCCCCGGATGGTCCCTGAGGTCCAGGAGAACCAGCTTCTCCCTTCTGTCCAGCCTCACCAAGCTCTCCCTTGGCACCAGGCTGACCATCTGCGCCCTGGATATTTTAAACAGAACAGTAATAGTGGCAGAATGTTGGTGAATGGAAATTAAAAAAATATCTTTCAGTCAGTTCATTTGAACAAAAGGTATTGTGTTGATTTTACTTACAGGAGGTCCAGCAAAGCCAGCAGGTCCAGGAGGACCGACCTCACCACGGTCACCCTTCAAGAGGACAGAAGACAGACAGTTGGTGAGGGAAAGCTTAGGATGAGGTAAGTGATGCTGTTTGAATTATCAGCTTTTTCTTTATTCAAAAGTCCTCTCAAACACTATGTTTATTGGTTTTTGTTCATTTAGAAAAAACAGAGCACTTCTAAACATGTTCAAAACTTCTCCTTCCCTTCCGTGTACACAGTATTCTTGGTGAAAAGAGAAACTTAGCAAGCATAACATTAAATATATATAGTTAATAATGGAGTGAAAAATAAGAAGTATTGTGCAATCTGGTCATTATCCTGTTCTCCCTCCATATTCACTACCATGTTACTCTTGCTGTAATTAAGGTGGCAAACATCCTTATCTGATCACAAACATGTACACAGTCAGGTCTGTCATGAAATGTAACATTTCTAAATGTTACATCTTACTGTGTAGATCAGTTTTTCTAAGACAGTTTTTTCTGCTCGAAAGCTGTTTTTCTTTTAAAATTATGAATGGAAACATCTTTGAGGGGGACGCAAAGTTTCTGTCTGGTCCAATTTGAGTTTAATAGTTAGCGGCAATGTACACTACACTGTACAAATTCAATTTAGTATATTCGTTGCGGCTGCTTGATCCCCCTTATTATGTTATTGTAATGCTATTAATTTGAGAGCAGCAGCCGCACACTCCGTCCAGGGTACAGGATGCTATGCCATTTGAGATTTGATTGAATACGATTAAACATTTAATGTTCTTTATACCAGTACTTTTACTCAATTTGGACTGAGTCACACCAAGTTAGTGCTTTCTTAGAAGCATCGGAGTGTGATGAATTATTTGATTTAAAAATAATTGTAAAGAGTGCAAATAAATTTTTGCCACAGCACAAAATGGATTAACTCTGAGAAAATATGCATGCTCAGCTCGTAAATTTTTTTTATGAAGACAGGGCTCCATTATTATGAGCCCCAGCTCACCCACATGGCTGATCAGCTTAGGTGTATACTGCATACTGTGACATATATATATGACACACAGAGGTACTTACAGGAGCGCCACGAGAACCAGGAGCACCACTAGGTCCACTAGGTCCAGTCTCGCCCTGGATTGGAGAGAAACAATCAGTCAAACCAACCAAATCAACAAGCACACTGCATGCATGTTAAAGTAAACTCAATCCCAGTTCATTCAGAGTTGATAATCATCCCATTAACAATTCTAAGGATAACCCTTTTACTCTTACCTTGGCACCGTTGGGTCCAGCTGGGCCAGGAGGACCAATGGGACCAGTCAAACCCTGAGAAAGAAGAAAAAATGGATATAGAAACAAGTTAAAGAGAATAGAGTTTGGGTGAGATCAAACGTCACGTTTTTTTAGTTTGATGACTCAAAAAAGGCTTCACTCTGTAATAGTAGACTAAAAAAAAAAAACACTAAGGATTTATTTTGAACTCACTCTAGAACCATCCTTTCCAGGAGCACCCTCAGGTCCCTTCTGTCCATTGTCACCCTGTTGGACAAAGAGGAAGGCTTCATATTAATCATACATGAAACTACAAGGCCTCTGGTCATGACATTTGCTCTGTTTAAATTTACCATTTCACTCATGGAATAATCCATAATATTAAAATAAATGTTAGTTGTAACAACTTCTAAAACAATCTGTTGCTCACTCTGTCTCCCTTAGGTCCTGGGATACCACCAGCTCCTCTCTCTCCAGGCATGCCCTGCAGACCGGGGGGTCCCTGAGGTCCAGCAGCACCAGCTGGTCCAATGGCTCCCTGAATCAGAATTAGGAGATCACTTGTCAGTCAAATTTCCTATGAATTAACTGAACCTGAGTGTGGACAGGGTTCTTTTTGACTGATAATACCAAAAGATCTTTTAATACATACATTATTTGATAAATGCTGTGAAAAGCCTGAAATAAGTCCTAATAAAGTTTCATCATTCATCAAAAATACGTCATTTCTCAGAAAATGAGAACCAAAGTTGCAGGTTCGTGTTCAACATGATCACCAAGGAGAAAGTAGACCGGAAAGGTATTCTTTACTTCTAAATTCATTTCTTGTCTGTCAGGTCCTTTGTGAACTTGGAACCAGCAGTCAGTAAGCTTAGCATAAAGACTGGAATCAGTAGGAAACAGCTATCCTGGCTCCGTCTAAAGATAAAGAAATCAACCTGCCAGCACCTCTAAAACTCACTAATTAACACATTATATCTCATTTGTTTAATCTGTACAAAAACTGAAGTGTAAAAACGACAAGCTGTGGTGTTACAAGGGGTTATGATGGACTGTCGTGGACAATAAGGAGTAATTTAAATTTTAGCCTTTCAAGATCAACTAATGAACTAGAGCTATTCCACCTTGATGAAATCGACTTTTATGATGATGAATGGTCTTCTGGATTAACAACCATAAATCCTCTCGACTCAGGTTTCTGCACAACTTCTTTCAAGATGCATCTGCACACTGGACTTGCTGAATAATTGAAACACCAGTAGAGGAGCTGCAGTTGCATAGCCTGGCACAGAGGATACTCATGGATTTTGAGCAATAATTTGAATCCTAAATCTGTTTCAGAGTGATCCACTGACCTTAGGTCCATCAGTTCCAGGTGTTCCAGGAAGTCCACGAGGTCCCTGAAGACCCTGAGTTCCAGCACCACCCCTCTCACCAGGGAAACCACGTTCACCCTGTTAGGAAACAAAAAGACACTGGATCAGTAAGAGAAAGAGCAAGTGGTAGAGACTGCTCAGTTATGTGATGTGAGGAGGAGTTTGGCTAGGTCTTCATGTATGAAACCAACAATGTAATTTAGCATAATGTGCATTTATGAACTGTAAATGACAACACTACATAAATGTCACTCTTTGATTTGATATTTTTGGAAATGTAGACAAGAAGCCTGAACATAGAAACTCACTCTAGGTCCAACAGCACCAGGAGCTCCGCCCTCTCCAGGAACACCCTGCAGAGACAAAACAGGCACACTTTTATTCCAGTTTTTGGTATAATTACACATACAAACAAATGTCTTATAACTTCTGTTGAGCTTTCATTGTTAGTCCAAGTATGAATAGCCAAGACAATTAATTTTACCCTGTATAGAATTGTGCCGTACAGAGGTCATTATTATCTACACAAAAGAAATTGCACTTTCATATATTGTTTTGTTTTCCTGTCTGTGACAACAGGGTAGTTATGGACCAAGTTGAAAAAGCTGAACATCAAAGAAAAACAGAAATTAAGAAATCTCAGATGATTTGATTAATGCAATCAAGATGTTAAGCCTTGGCAAATATGTTTGTTTGTTTTTTTAGATAAAGAGAATACTAAAAGGAAAATGCATTGTTACAGCAGCCACTTCGCATAAATTACAAAAACAAATGAGAAAAAATACAATTAAAAGGCCAAACTATTAACAATGATTAAAATAACACATGAAATAGAATAAGAGAGAACAGAGACTAAAGATTTTTAAAGAATATTTAATTCCCAGTGAGTGTTTATGGGGTTGATAAATAGTTTCATTTTAACGTTAAATTTAACTTGAAAATTAATGTGAAAGTTTAAAAAAATGATAGGAACTGTTAGAACTGTTGAGCCATAGCACTGGGATATTCAGTGGCTTCTCCTTGTTGCTGCAGAGAATATCGGCAGTGAGTTATACAACACTGATGCTTAGCTGAATTAGCTGCATTTACCTTTCATTTGAAATATACAAAGTTATTTGTATCCTCTTGAACAAGAGGCTGTTTTTACTTTTCTTTTACTCCCTTTACTATACTTCTAGTCTCATGGCACCTCATATCTCAGCCATGTATACCATTTATTGGTATTTTAGCAGACTGGATTGTTAGACTACTCAGAAATACCATCATATGGCATGTAGTTGATACTATACCAGCTCTTGAATGCTTGCAGTTTGTGTACAGTGAGTTGAAGGGGTTTGTAAACAAAGATAGACCTACAGGTTCGAAAAATCAGTTGGACAGAATAAACACTCACCTGGTCTCCAGGTTTTCCAGCCTCTCCTGGGGCACCAGATGGTCCAGGCAGACCCTGTCCAACAACAGCAAAGGGATTAGTTATATGAAATCTGTAAATATAGATTAGGTTATTGCCTATAAATCTGCAGTTTTCCTGAATGAATGAGGGGTTTGCTGTCTGTGAATAACACTGTAATGTCCAAAGATATAAAGTATTGCATATTGATGTCTGCTTGTACTAATATTCAAGCTTTGGAGAGTGGACATTGTATTTGTTTTTAGGTTTTCCACACAGGTGTATTAGGGGTTTGATGAAAAGATAAACTCACCTGGAAGCCAGAAGGTCCAGGCTGTCCTTGCTCTCCTCTCTCTCCAGCAGGTCCCTATGATAGACCCAGACACAGGTGATCAGCCAGGGGCAAAGACAAGTGAAAATTCTGCAAACTGTCAGCTGAGCGTAAGACATATCTCACAACATTAAATTATACTAAAATACTCACAGCAGGGCCAGGAGGTCCAGCAGAACCAGTCTCACCATCTTTTCCAGGCAGACCCTGTTCAGAGAGGAGTACTTACATTATGAAAAGTGATCTGAACACAGAAAAAGATGGATCAATTTGTGAGGTCTGGAGGAAGGTAAAGTATGTATGGAGAAAATGTACTTACTCTCAGTCCAGGACGACCCAAAAGACCCTTCTCTCCTGGCTTTCCAGGTTCACCCTGTTGAAGAAAAATCAAATTAAATTACCTGCAGAAAGTCTCTTCAGCTTTGAGTGCAACAAGGTTAATGACAGTAGTGTTTTCTGGCTACTTACATGCTGTACAAGGATGTATTTAGAGTGTATATTATCAGATTTTCTTTATACTGTATGAACATTTTGTGTGTAAATAATGAAACTACTTTTTGCTTTTCACTAACACACATACATTGGCTCCCTTTGGTCCAGGGAATCCCATCACTCCTGGCTGTCCTCTGGCTCCCTGAGGACCAGGTGGGCCGGGACGACCGTCCTCACCAGGGGCACCCTGTCAAGGTAAAAATCACAAATCAGCACTGAAACCCAGAGATCAACTTGGGAGTTGAAACGTGTGTGTGGTAATCATGATTATAAGGGTATACTTGAGATCATAAGGATTAGCATGCTAGCGTGCCAAAAATAGTTTCTCAAGTGTAAATAGCGGTCTATAGAATGTATGTCAAGCTCGATGTCTTGTACAACAGTGCCTAAGCTGTTCTGTTCACAGCGTTACTGAGTCCATAAAGCTACAGTGAAATAGTAGACGATTCTACTAATTAATTGTGAGTGAGACAACAATGTGTAGTGTTATTTAATATTAGGCTTTCGTTTCAGGACATGTGGTAAATCTAGTGTTGTGGTTACTGAGCTCAGATTATCTCTCCTGTTTCTGTAAGAACAAATACAATAGTTTTTTCAAATTGTGCTGCTTTTGCTTTCCATAAAGAATTCTGCTAGGATTCCACTTTGAATGTGTCAGCTGCTCTAGCTTTTCATTTCAAAGACTCTACTCATGAAAGTGTATTTGTAAACCACATTTTCAGACAAATTTTGAACATTTCTATGTCAGAAAAATGAATCAAATTGTGAAAAAGCATATTGTATCAAATCAAACTTCATCAGGAAAAATCGATTCAAACAAAATTTGTTTATCTGTATGGATTTTGCCTGATGAAAGTTTGAGGACCACACCGTAATCTTAATAAAGTGAGTTGAAGTGA
The DNA here is from genome assembly GCF_016859285.1 of Xiphias gladius. NCBI lineage: Eukaryota > Metazoa > Chordata > Actinopteri > Istiophoriformes > Xiphiidae > Xiphias > Xiphias gladius. The sequence continues at coordinate 21,419,132 of NC_053417.1, read as the reverse complement.
TGGTTTTTGTTTTTGATCCTACACACCTGTCACTAGGACTTTTAAGGGTGCAAAAACCTTATTGAAATCAAATCAAACTTGTTACAGTCATAATACTGAAGATTATTTTTTGGCCTTCTTGGCATTAATTGACAGTGTAACTTAAAGAGTCACAAAGAAATTTTTTTGCTTGAATTTTTTAAAAATTCCTTGCATTGTTTCAGAACTGTAACACTGTAATTTTAATACACATGATAGAAAGCTACACCTGTGAATTTTAAGCATTTTACTCACAGAGGGTCCAACTTTGCCTTGAGGACCAGCATCTCCGGGACGACCAGTGAGACCCTATGAAAGGCACACAAATTTTTAGAGATTATCAGCATCACTCAAGAAGTGGGAAAATCTTGACAATGAACATAATCAAATTAAATCACGCAGATCAAACCAGCCACACTAGCTATCTGTCTGCTTCAGGACTAAAATGACTGCAACTTTGCAACACTGTCTGTCAGATTCTGGGCTTGTAATGGGTGAAGATGCAGGACTCACTCTGGCTCCTGGGAGGCCAGGCTCTCCTGTGCGTCCAGGGTCTCCAGTAACACCTTTAGGACCAGCAGCACCAGGAACACCACGGTCACCAGGGGCCCCCTGAATAAGATAAGACAGAAGTAGGCCAGCTTTAAATATCAGTCAGTTAAATATCAATGTGGTACAAACATGGCAACTGGTTTCGTGAGTGTAGCAGCATCTTTCATGCTGCAATGCTTAGAGCACAGATTTAGCCTATGTAAATGGAGTCAGTGCACTGAAATCAGTTTGGATTGTTAAACAATGTCATTTTACTAAGGACCCACCTTAGCACCAGCAAGACCATCCTGACCAGGGAAACCACGGTTACCAGGAGCTCCCTGAAAAAGTCACAGACAGAAACAGAACTTTGATTAGACGGGGCTAAAAATAGTAACAACTTATTCATAATGTCACTTTTTAACAATATGATGGTATATCCTGATTACTTACTCTCTCTCCTGGAGGTCCGAGTGGTCCAGCAGCTCCAGGCTCTCCTCTGGCGCCTCTCTTTCCTTCTTCACCAGTAGGGCCAGGGGGACCTTGAGGACCAGCGGGGCCCTAGTAAAATAAAGATATCTCAGTAAATCTACTCTGTAGTCTAATTCTAAAAGATGTCGGTTATGGCATATGTATTGATAAAATCACTGAAACCTAGTCAAAACTGAGAAACTCACGAGCTCTCCCTTAGGTCCAGCTTCACCTTTGAATCCAGGAAGACCAGGGTCTCCCTAAACATGGCAAGAAAGAAGATAGCCACAGTAAATAATCATAACACGAACAAGTATCAGGGTTTCAGAGTATTTTAGATTATTCCCAAGTGACTTACAGACTGTCCCTTTGGCCCCAGAGGTCCTGTAGCTCCCTGTGGTCCAGGTGGGCCACGGGGGCCGGGGAAACCAGGAGCACCAGCAATACCAGGAGCTCCCTTCAAGGAACAAAGGAAGAAATAAAATATCAGAATCAAGTAATGTATTAATACTATAAATTATAAAGCAAGATAAGCTAATAGAGGATTCTAAACCTATGAATAGAGAGAGAGAACTTACAGCAGATCCCTTAGCTCCAGGAATACCATCAGTACCGGGGTTACCCTATACAGACAGAATAAAATAGTAAATACAAAGCAATGAATCAACACTAAATTGAAAAAATTTAAGAGTGACCATGACAAACGAACCGATGCACCGGCGGGTCCGGGAGATCCTGGGGTACCGGCCTCTCCACGTGGTCCCTGTTGGCCCTCAGTTCCACGGGCACCAGTAGGGCCAGCTTCTCCCTGAAGGGACACAATTGGAAAAAACGAATTTGTTCTGCATTTCATTAACCTGTGAATTCAACATTTGTGCCTCCATGTCTTAGAGATTAAGATAATGTGTTGGCGCCATTTGTTTTATACCTGTATAAGGTATCATCACCTGTATGTCTCTCTTATAAAGTACGTTTCCATATGTATGATAGGAAAATCACCTTTCTGATTTGCAAACAATTTTATCTAAATTATACACAATGAATGCGTGTTTTTATTCCTTGACAAGAATATTATAAGGCAGTTTGTAGAATATACTAGTGAAGTTGATCATTTGTGTATGAAGAACAGTAACTACAAGAACATAATTCTAAGAATCTATGGGATTTAATTCCATGTAACCAGACTGAAGAAAGAGTGATCAACTTTCTGTAAGGAAGATTTCACTGAGTGGTAAAGTAGAAACTGAAAATGCTTTAAACCACAGATGGTTCAAGGGACACTAACCGGGCTCTTGTTGCTTTATTTTAAAAAATTAGTTCTCCCGCATTGAAATACTGGTTTATGATTATGTGAACTGTACAAACCTTGGATCCTGGGGATCCTGGGAAACCGGGAGCTCCAGCAGGGCCAACAGGCCCCTGTAGACAGAACAAAAAAACTGCACGTTAGGGTTTATGTCTAATGATACCATCATGTTGTTGTTGTGTTATCAAAGGCAATAGTGTATTAAAATTAGCATTAAAATGGATGGATTGGATGCAAAGTGGGAACTATGATGCGTACAGGTGGACCAGCAGGACCGGGCAAGCCATCATTTCCACGGGCACCCTGAAGAGTGAAAAGACAGGATAGTCAGTTCTGTGCATCATAATAAGGAGACCATGAAATAATAATGGATTCAAAATTTTAACAAATAGCAGACTAGACACATATTTCTGCTTAGTGGATTGAAGCAGATATGAAACGGTTACTCACTGCAGCTCCAGCAGCTCCAGGACGTCCCCTCTCACCAGGCAGACCACGTGGGCCCTATTACAGAAGATTCAATTGATCAATTTATTTGGATCAGTATAATGTAAATGAACAATTATTTCTCTTATCTAAAAATCAGACAGCCTTGAGAAAAAAAAAGCAGTAAGGCGTGGAACTGAATCTCAGTAGCCTTACAGCTATAATTCTCTAACTGTTTTATGTTAGAAACACCAGAATAATGTGGCAGACCAGATAAAGGACTGTAATCTCACCATGGGTCCAGGGGCACCGTTCTCACCAGGGGCACCAGCCTCACCCTGAGAGGTACAGAGAAGTTGAAAAACAGTGGAAACATTAGTGATGAAAATCTGGATTGTCTTTAAAAATTGATATTGTCACTAAAGAGGCTGTAGTGATCCCACCTTGGCTCCTGCAGCACCAGTCTCTCCCTTGGCTCCATCCAGACCAGGATGACCCTACAGAGAAAGATGAAAGTACTCATCAGGACTCACACATCAGTCAGTCCCCTCAGATGTAATGGACAAATTGCCACAGCTCTGTGAGGATCGAGCAGTTAGTTATCCTATTTCTTCTGTTTCGCAGTGAAAGTTGAAACACTCACTCTGTGTCCTTTGATTCCAGGAAGTCCAGGAGTTCCAGGGAATCCACGAGCGCCCTGAAATAAAAACAAAAACATTTGTGTGAGGAATATTTTATTCATCTGTTTTCTTCTCGGCTTTGATAAGTAATCCTGGGTTTAGCAACAACTGAGATTATTTTGCATTTAAGTATGAAATGATCAAATATTGATTGATTGTTATTCTCTCACCTGAGGCCCTGCAGGTCCACGCTCACCAGCCTTGCCAGGTTTGCCAGCCTCACCCTAAAAACATACAGGAAGTGGAAGGATTATTTACAGTAGCTGCATGATAAGATGTAGCTGCATGGCCCTTTACTATAGTGGGATCTTGCTGTATGCATGCAGCCTGTGTTTCGTGCAATCATCATTTTCGTCAGTGTTGTTAGGAGATAGACAGTGCCCACTTGTGGCAGATATGGTTTTTAGTGTAAAGCATATGAGGGAGGATTGATGCACATCATTGTGAAATAATAGTAAGGAAAGAAACAGATGCATTTTTAGGTGAAAAATAAGAGCATAAGGAAAAACTTTTAGTCAGGAACTATTTTACTCTGTTCATAAAAACTGTGGTTTGCTTAAACCTTTGCGCTTGGCTTAGTGTAGGTCTTTTTGTTTCCATGTTTCAATGATCTGTGGGTTTCATATGTGGATTAAGCCTTGACACTTACATCACTTCCTGCTTTTCCAGAAGGTCCAGGTGGTCCACGAGGTCCCAGTGGTCCCTGTTGTAATGCAAAGTTAGTTTAGTGACAGTTATCTACTTGCTCCACATTAAGGCAGTTAGAGAAGTGTTAGTTATTAATACTTACAGCTGGACCAGGCTCTCCAGCCTCTCCAGGGGCACCTTGGAAACCCTGTGGCCCCTGTAGACACAAATGACAAAGCAAAGTATTAGGAACTTATTCATTCATACCAACAATTATTCTCTACATATGTTCAGATTAGCTTTTTGATTATAATGACCAATCACTTCATGATGTAGGGCTGTAATGTATGTACTTACAGGAGCTCCACTAGGTCCAGGAGGACCACGTGGACCCATAGGACCCTGCAAGAGAAACACAAGACATTAAAAAAAGTTTACCAGATGTCTATTTTTTATCACACAGTGTGACAAGTTTGGGTGGCTTGAATAGAGAACTCAACATTCAAAGCTATTGAGAGTGATGTAAAATATAAACTAAACTCCATCTTGGGCTCAGAAGATTAAAAAAACAAACTTATTTCTAGGGTTTAAAGTTACCATCCCCTTAAAATACCTCTCCTACAAAACCTTTGCATAACCTATTTGTAGGGATTTATAAAAATAATATATTTTTGAATATGTTTTTTTGTAGATATTTTAATGTGGTTCATATCCAAACATCCTCTTTTTAAAGAGGTGAAAAATTCTGCTCAGGTTCTGTTGCAAAGGCCAGCATGAAATAATGAAGTCATCTTAAATCTCTGTGTTGGAGTGAAGCTACTGAACCACCAGGTGGCACCATTGCAGTTATCTTAGTGAAGATGAACAGTTTATTTTTTGCAATTTATTTTCGGCAGCAACTCTGAAAGCTAAATGTAAGTATTGATGTTCTCTTTTATCGGGACAGATAAGCTGTCTACATACTAAAAAAAGTACACACATAGTCCGCTCGTCCTTTAAGATTATATATAGTACATAGTACTACCTACCATCGGTCCTTGCATCACACCCATTTGAGCGCCTCCGGCCTTCTCATCAAAACCTCCAGCCAACTGAGCAGCAAAGTTCTATAAAGACACAAAACACACAGAGACTGAGACTCAGTTTATGTACTCTATCTTGCCTAAGCTGAAATGCATCAAGTCAAAAACATGAACTGAAATTTTTGACTTAAATGGTGGCCAAGTTACCATGACAGAACCATACACAAGGAAAATATGTCTGCACCTGCTTTCTGCTAAACTAAAGCATCATTTTCATCCTTCAGAGACAGTAGAGCTGCAGTGTGCTGAGCTGCTTGTCCGTTTTTCACTTGTTTGTGCCTTTATGTTATTTCTCTTTGTTTAAAAAATAAATAAATAAAATAAAATAATTCTTTGGATTCATTTTGAGCTGTTTCCATCGATGTACTTAATCGAAGCAAAATCTCAGAGCACAAACATGCATTCACCAGTTTCATCCATCCCGTACTTTTCAAATAGAGCATATGAGAAATTAATTATGGAAAAGATACTGATAATGATCATTATATATATCATTAATTTACCATTAAATTGTCTCTTTATATCTATAATCTCTGTCTTTTTGTTTATCCAAACATTTTTATCACTGTGTTGTGCAATATGAGAGTAATACTGTGGTGATGGAACTTAAATTGTTAATTGTTGTTTATGCTGTGTTACAGAAATGCCTGGGAAACTCACCCCTCCAAGCCCTGGTGGTCCAGGTGGTCCAGGTGGGCCGGGATTTCCGGGGGTGCCAGGCTCACCATCTCTTCCTCGAGGTCCAGGATTTCCCTAGGGAAAAAGAGAGAAGGTCATTTTCTCTAAGTCATCTGTCACAAGTCACCTGTAAGGATAAAAGAAGCTTTCAGGTCAGAAAACGTCTGCTGTATGTCTGGTGTATGTTAAATAGCAAGAACTTTGTGTTAATTCAGTATTTTGGGTTATACACCATATTCCTCCTCTTGCCTTTCTGCAGTATAACGTACGTGAAGCTGTTTTCTGTGATTATTGTTGATTGCACTGGTTTGTAGTTTGATTTATCAATGCCCTTTACGACAAAACATTTACAGAATTAGTCTCATAACAGTTGCATGATTAGATCTGGATGTTCCCAAGATTGTGTGGTAATAACACTATAATCTCAAACTAACCAGAGCACTTTGCCAGTTCAGCTATAATAATGATCAGAACTGCTGATGCTTGACCTAATATTTGGTGAACCTTTGTAACCAAGTGTTGAAATGACCTTGTAACATTAATGTGGGGTAATTTCTTCTGAATGATGAACTGAGTAGATTGGTGGAGGGTGTTTTTATGTCTCTTACCTTGTCACCCTTAGCGCCAGCTTCTCCACGTGGTCCCTGCTCACCTGAGGGGCCCTGCACAAACAAAGATAATTGTCTCAGTAAGACTCACAGGATTGCTAAAACTCCTGTTCAGAGCAAGAATCATATTATTCTGCACCAATAAACCACCTCAATCAAACATTACTTGAATAAGTGTGGGACAAATATAGTGAACGAAATATATGAATGAAAGATTTAGTAAAATTGAGTAAAAAAGACTAGTATTTACCATTGGGCCAGGTGGTCCTTTTGGTCCTACAACCTGCACAAAGATAAAAAAGAAAGCTTATGTCCAATTTCTGTGACTCTTGTCATAAATTACTCTTTATTACAAGACCAATCTTTTGTGCTATGTCCGGTTGTGCCAGTTTCGGAACAGCAAAAATTAGAGAAGAACATTCCAACTTTGTAGGAGGTGGACATCAAGCCAAAAAACACAATCTGATGAGGATTTCGTTTGACAGGACAAGTTTCGCTAAAGCATCACCTCCTCTTAACCTCTCGTTTGGCTGACTTTGTTCACCTGACATGTGCACTTGCAGAAATGTTGCTGAGAGGATATAAGCGGATTTGATCGGGTTCATTATGTCCCAGGAATGCAGGGTTTGTCCTCATTTAATAGAAAGTCCACAAGACATTGTTGAACACTGTAGTTAGTCTCTTAAATAGCAATAAACTGCCACTCTAACAAGCAAATGTTTCTTAAACTGGAAAATGTTTCAAACTTAAGAAGAGGGGAATAATCAATAAATTAAAAATATTTGTTCAGGGTTCCTGAATAACTCTAAGTCAAGCTAAATAGCAGTTAATTCAGCAAAGCAAAAATCTTCAGAAATCTACGCACTGTGTAGGTAATTATTATGGGCACGAATGTGCGCCAATGTTTGGCATTTAAAGATCACAAAAAAGAAAGCAAAATTCTGAAATTATTCCAAATAACAACAATAGAGGTAAAAAGGTTGGTTTGATCAGTTGGGAGTTTTCTAAGGAATGTTAATACCCAGGCCAATGATGAGTATGTAGAGTTTTGAGGGTAGTATTATGTACTGTGTACAGTATTATGTACAGCAATGGAATATCAATTATTTCAAACGTTACTTTACTGTGATGTGCTGAAAAGGATTCATACTTACATCTGCAATCTCTCCTGGTTCACCTTTCTGGCCCTGATTTATGAAAGAAAGAAGTGACATCAGTAGCTGAAACACCTTACTAAGAAACAAAAACCTTGTGGTGTTTTCATATTGTTACTTGTTGTGAGTGTGCATGGATGTCAGTATTTTCGCACAACGTACGGCCTCACCTTAGCACCAATTGTTTCTGATGTTGCAGAGGGATGGATGAAGGGGAAAAGAAAGAACAACAATGTTAAAAGTGATAAACATTTCAGAAACTTGACTGATTTGAAATCTAGCCTGTGATTCTTAGGAAAGGAGACCTGCAAATAAATTTAATGGTGCTAAAGTGATCAAATACCATTCACCAAACCCAAAGGAAAAGAAACCATCCAGATTACATTAATGATTAGAGATGAAGCAGAAGCAAGCATGGACTAGGAGATGAAAATGTGTTTAGATCCAATCATTAAAGCAAAATGTTAACATACTGTAAGTAAGCACAAAGTAAGCAAGATGTAAGCTTAGCTTATTGAATAAGGCATGGCAGCCAGTGCCAGTAAGAGTTTTCTTTCAAAGAAGTATACCGTACTTATTATTACGAAGAATTGTTTATATCAAGTTTGTGGGAATTCATTTATGCCCATATGATCTCAAAAACTGTCTATTTTTTTACGACCTGGAAAGATTCATTACTGAGCAAAAAATGGGGTGTTAGCAAAAGCGATGATATTTCTATGTTATTACTCATTTTTAATTAAGTAATTAAGTGAAAATGTGAAAAATTGTTGTAATTGTCATATACCAGGAGGTTTCTAAAGATACCACAGGAATACAGTGGCTCTTTGACAGGTTCATCTATATAGTCTTTACATGAGGCCTTATACATAGAAGGTTGGGAAAACTTTGGTCCCTCTCTAAGTTAAATCACCTGAAGGGACCCTACTTTTGTAAATGGGTCAAATAAATCATTGAGTTGTGGCTCAGTATGAACATAGGCTAATTAGTCATCAGTTAAACTAGGCAGAGGCATCTCTACTGGTTTAGGTAAGAACCAGACATCACATCTCAGGATCCATCCAGAGTGATATAATCCTGATAATGTTGCTTATCTGGTCTCCATAAAATCCAAACATGTAGAGGTTCACTTTGGAATAGGGAACAGCAGGTGCTGGCTGAGTAACAAGTCATTAATACAAATACCAAATCACAAAAATGTTTTAGGGCAGCTAAAACTATCGAAATTACACCAACACACTATTATCAGTGTCTCCTGTAGCCCTGATCAGGCAGAATATTTGGATCCTGTGGCTGTTCCCCATTCAAAAGTGTTAGCCAAGAGGGAAATAAGTGCAAGCTAAAAGAGTAATTTATTTATGGGTATGTGAATAAATAAATTACAACCAATGGGGGCACTGGCATCAGCAGGGCAGATGGGACAGCACTCTCCAGATGGGATGATAGGATTGGCACACTCTTTGATCTCCTCGCAGATTATCTCATCACACAGAACCGCTCCACTGTCGCACACACAGATACGACACGGCTCTGGCTTCCACACATCCTTATCATTATACTGCTGGCCGTCCTGGATGCAGCCACCTGCCTCCTCTGTGGTGGCCAGCAGGGGGAGTGTGGCAGGTGGAAAGAGGAGGAATAAGAGCAATAGGAGGACAGAGAGGTTGGTTGAAGAAAGAGTTCGATAGGGAAAGTTATTGGAGTTTACACAGTATTGTGGTATAGTAGATGTTGTTAGAAAAGTTGGTTTAAGAGAGGGAAGAAGGAATAAGAGGATGCAGAAAGGTTCAAAGGGCAGGGCATGGAAGTAGGAGGAATAATGGCAGTGTGGGGGTAAGATGGAGGAGTGGGTAATGAGTGAAGGGGTGGGATGTACAAGGAAGATGGAGAAAGATAAAAGTTATCCCGTATCATATAAAAGCTATGAACACAAATATTGCAAAGTATTGCAAAGGATATAAAAAGTGACATTCAAAAAGTAGAATAACAGGAATTAAACATATGAATGTGACTGCATGAAGCCTTGTTGCTTTGATGCTGATGAACAGGTGCTGGTTTGACCCAAAAATACATTGGTACAAATAAATAGCTGTGGAGCATAACTATAATTCAGAAGTTTTAAACATAGGGGAGGCAAGAAAAGGCTCCAATTGATAATTTTATGTCAGCATAAAAGGTCATGTCAATAAATGGCACAGTTATCCGTTGTGTCCAAAGCCCTAGTTGAGGTATTTCACATTGCTGGCTGAGTATATTTAACCCGCAGGCCTCCTCTGCTGCTCGTATGAATGAACCTCTCTTACAGGGACACTGTGTCCAATTGACAAGCTGCTGCCTTAAGTAAACAGGGGTTCTTCTAAATTTCTCCATCTGGGTCCCATAGCTATGTCAAGTGCCAGTGCAAACACATTGGGGAATTAAGAATGGCTAATTTGTTTAACATACACAGCTTAGGGCTGGCCCTACCAACTGTTCTTATTTGTTTTTTAAGTATATTTGTGAGAGTGATACTTAGCACATACATGTTACAAGGGTGTTTAATTCCTGATCAGAAATGAGTTTGGCTTCTTGCAACTGAAATGTCTTCTTTCTCTTATTTCCAAATGTGGAGCAGTAAAGTAAAGTGCATTTTGCTATAAATACAACTATATGTCCATCATCTGTTGACTCCTGCTGTGCACTCTGTCCTCTGTCCCACTCTCTTCCTGCTACCCTTTGAGCCTGCTAGTCTGGGGTCAAACACTGTCTGACCCTGTCACTTCACATCATGAAAACCCTGAATCTGCTACAGCCAAACCCTGTGGGTGAGGTTTATTTTACATGTCTTTAAAAAAACCCAATTAAACTCACTTTTGATTTGGCCACAAATGCTCAGGACTAAGTGTCTAGAAAATCCTGGATTGTCAATTGAGAACCTAGACCAAAAAGTTGTGTTTCCTCTAGATAATGGTAGAAAAAAGGCAGCCAAAGACATTTAAGTAATCAAAAATCTCCTTTAAGCAGATCTGCTTTTAAAATATAGCACTGCAATAAGAGCAAACACATCAGGAAAGGGTGAGCAGTAAGACCCAGGTGAGGATAAATGGACACTTGTTCACCTGGTCCTCCATCCCACACAGATGTGCCTTGACAGCCTCACATATCCTACAGAAAACTATGCACTCACTTTCTTGGAAAGACCATTGAAAACCTGCTTGACAGGACAGATTCACATCATCAGAAAAAATTAACAACTACATTATTGAAAATAGCATGTAATGTATCTGGCCAACAGAATTGTGCTCTCCATGCTCTTCATTTGACATCACACAACTTGCACTGGATTTATTTTCTACTATTCTTCTGAAACATCAGGTAGAGAAGATTGGGAAGGCAAACAAAAAGTTGGCAATGTAATTATAGTAACAATCCACATTTTTTGCAAGAAAAAAAGAAAAGAGTCAAGAAAAACTTTGCAACTTACGGTCGTCCTCTTCCTGACATCTGACCACGGATAGTAAAACAACTTGGGATGCTACAAGTAGCAGAACAGTCCTTGAGTCCACAAAGCTGAACATGTCTAAATATTAGACATGCAGGAGCTTGGGTGAGAAGTGAAGGGATGGAGGAGACCAGGCTTTCAGTCAGTGGTGTGTTAAGTGTTTGTTCCCAGAGACTTATGGCACCATGCAGTCAAACCCTCCAAAATCTAAGTGGAATCCAACGCGGGGCCCCAGCTGGCACTCTGTACCCACCGCGTCAGGGCAAGCACCGCGGTTTTATGTCCACTGTGCCTTGTATGGATCTTCGTATATTCCAAAATACCAGTCCTTCCCCCAGACCCCCTGTAAGGCTGAAACCTGAACCTCATCTCCCTCCCCTCAATCCAGCAGCATCTACTCTCCCAGGGATTTTTTTTTAACTCAAGCCCTCCTTCCTCCCTTGACCTGCTTGGCCTGGCCTGGCCTGGCCAAGAGATGCACCTTCACTTTCACATTAAAAAAGGAGCAACATCCAGCAGAGCAAAGGCTAGGCTCTGACTTTACTACATGAACTTGTGTCAGAGAATTAAGAAATCCCCAAACTGCCTGAAAAAATGGTAGAAGAACTTTCAAAGGACCATGTAAATAGAAAGGATTAAAGGATTTTTAAAGGAAATTATGTTCTACTGCCCGACCGTCTGGAAATTGGTTACAGACAAACTACAGTCTTCATCAAATGAGCTAAAACTATTTTGTAGGTCATAATACATAATACATAGGTCATAATACATAATACATAATCAATAGATGATTCCTAAACCTGGCCTATACATGTTCTTTTCAAGTCTTAGGTTACACTTTTCTAGAACATTGCTGTAACTCTATTAACTAAAGTCAGTACAAGAAAAACTCTAATCACAAAAAACTCTAATCAGAAACTAATCACAAACTTGAAAAAAAAATGGTGATTTACTTATTCAGTTGATTTAAATGTGTTTGAATCAGCAGATGAAACATAGTTTTCCTCTAATTTCTGTCCATATGCATCCGACTACGAGATGCATATGTAAAATATTCTTTATATTAGAGGATAGACCCTTTTTGAGGAGATGAAATAAATACTGTTTTCTAAATGAATGAAGTGCCACTTTCAGTTAAACACTCAAGTTATGGGTACTCAACACTGGGTCAGCGAGGTTGTTTGTTTCGGTCTAGTCTCTTGGATTATGGTTTAATCTGCAGACCTTAGACAACCCTAACGTGTTGAGTTGACCAATCAACTGTGCAGTTATGTCATGTCCCCATTACAATCAAACTTTCTGAGAGGCTTGTGTGTTTGGACAATGACCATTGACAAGCGGTTGTGAGATCCAGTTAAAAGAACAATTGTACTGTTATTTTCATGTCTGTATATGACCTTCCCATATGCAGTTTACGACAGTACGACAGGATTTATTTACCTTCATAGCAACCTGTCTGTGTGATCTTTATCATGTACCTCCCCAGTAGATAGGGCCAGGTGAGTGAGCTTGAAAGGGGGTCTTTGTCATGAGAAGAGGCACAGTAATTCCAGGGTCATGACCTTCTAGACAGCCCCCCTCATTCCACATACAGGAAAGAAAGATTTGAAAACACCATCTTAACTCTTGTCTACCAGGTCTATGAGCTGTTTTGTATATTGGAATTATTTTAAAGGCAGAAGTTAGGAGAAAACTGATCCCACATCAGCTCAAATCAGGTCACTGAAACCCAGAGGCGTCTCGTCTTTTGCTGTCCTATCCAATGTGACTATAAAGTCTAATCATCATACCTTAGGACAGCACAGTAGCTAATAAAGAAAATACATCCTGGCTTGAGTAATTTCAAGTTTAACAGGACACCACTACCAGTGATGATGCTGATGAGTTCAGCAACGAAAACATTTCAGGAATTTTAACAGCCAGTTTCCCAGCTGAATCAATAATCTGTGTTCTTACAATAGGAGAAGTACACAGTGCCATTCTGTGCTAACACCCTGTGCAATTTGCTGTGTCATGTCAAGTTATTGTTGCTGTGTCACATAAAGAAAGATGAAGAGGCAGTTCTGTCCGAAGGGGCTTTAATTTAGAGTATGAGAGACAGTCTGTTATAATACAGCTACAGTGAAACAGAGTGGTATATTATAGCCTATAGACACTAAATGATCCCACATTAAAATCACAAATATATTCAAGAAAGTCAAAAGATGAGACTATAAAGATCAGCTGATTATGTCTTGTCAGAAGAAGCAACACTGAGGGAAAACAGAACTCAAGATGAATCTAGACGCGCTAAAGAAATTACTGTCACCAGTTATAGCATCCTACAAGTGCTGAGGACTTCAAATCTTCAAATCTCCAAACACAAACACAACTGAGAGCTGTGTAGCAATCATTCAACATTCATCTGCCATAACTCTCTTTAAAACGATATTGCAGCAATGTGACTGAATACTAGTGCAACTTCAGCTGCAGATCTGTACCAATGTACAGCAGGAATACTGAGTCCATTTCAGCTCTACACATCCTCTTTCTCTGGTGCTCCGACTGTATACTGCCTTCTGCCGTCTCCCAGCACACACAATAGGCCTCTGTGTGCACGGCCCGCGGAATGCTGCGAGATGGCAGGGCAGTGGGATAGCTACATGGTGTGGATGGGGGTTGGTGAGCGAGGAAGGGTGTGGAAGCTAAGGATGGGGGGGGTTGGTTTGAGGGTAGGAAGGTAGGAAGGGAAGAGATGGCAGTGACGGAAGGAGGGTGGTGATGGGGGGGCTGATCTTTCACGACTGTACGGGTGCACAGAGGCTCCAGGGGTCTACAGGGTGGCTAGGTTTCGGCACAGTGACCACAGCAAAGGGGTGGCTGTGGTCCTCTGTGTACACACAAACTGGTGACAGGACGGTAGGCAACAGCACCCACCTGGGGGAGAGGAGAGGACATGCAAACCCTGAGGGCTGACAGAGTGTTTCAACTCATGAAAAACTGACTGGTGTAGATGTTTCATTTGTAATTAACCAAAGGGGAATCATAAGAGGAAAGATAAGAAACTAGGGGCTACAAAATGCTTAAAGTGCATTGTATTAAAAAAAAAGAAGAAGAAGAAACAAAGCCAAATATAGAAAATAGTGGGATTTTATTTCTAATGCAACAAGACTAAGTAGCCATGCTGGCAGTCCCATGAGGATGTAATGCTCATTGCACACCTGAAAACAAAATTATTTGTTGGATGAATAAATGCTATTCTTGTTGGGGAAAAAATGTAAAGTTTGGCCTGAGGGCAGTGTCAGGTGAAGAGCCATGTTATTACTTAAATCAAAAGGGTTTATCCTCTGTAAGGTGGCCATTTTAGGACATTTTACACTCAAGTTGTCTCCTTAGCCTCAGACTTGGCTCAGCTTTGACCAGTTCAAGCTGTTATTTGTCAGCTTCCTACGCACTATGTCAGCCCGAGCTGCACTTACTCTCAGCTGTGCTTCTAGTGGATCATTAGCTTGCTCATGTGCCGACTATTAGATGTTGAGATGTTGAAGTGTATTATGTTCATTAGAGTTTGCAAGTGTACCTAATAAAGGGGTCCCTGATAATATAGCATATAGGTGTACATATGGCTTACTGTTAACATGCTAACATTTAGCACGTTATTAGGCTGTTAACATTAAAGTAAAAGTACATCTGAGACTGAAAGGCAGAACCGTGGCCTAGCTAAATTTTTAACTGAGGTCCACCAGTGATCAATGGGTAGTAAAAAGAATTGGAGTCAGAAATTCAGTCAATAGTTTTTGAGGTAGGACTCGTCTTCTGGGGACCATGATTATCCCCAGGGGTTAAAATGCTGTGCTGAATTTCATGGCAGTTCATTGAATAGTCGACAAGATATTTTACTCTGAACCAAAGTGATGGACCGACCGCATTCAACATCGTTAAATTACTTACTTGATTTTATAGGCAGGCAGGCAGGTAGGTAGCAAGACAAATAACATGAACTTAGAATATGTGACATATATGATTACATGTTTAATTTAAACTTAAGTGAAATAATATAGGGCTATTCTCATTCACTCAGAAAAAAGAAGACAGCAGTTTTAAGCTATGTTACAGTATGGACTGCAGATAAATATTGAACTTAAAATGAACAGTGAAGATGAATTAAGCATGCTAATTGCTTAAATGTATTTTTTGGTTTTTTTTTTTTAAAGTTAGAGCTGTCATTCTCCCCCTCATAGCTGCATATTTAAAGGAATATTTAAAGGATTAGTTGGGATTTTTTTCAAGTCTGTTTGCAAACAACACTCTGTTGTACGTTGAAAGAGTTCTTGGTCACTGTAATTATTCCCCGTTCATACTGGTTGTGAAGTAATTCTTCCTTAGTGTGACTACAATGTCACTGATGGAGGACAAAATCTATGGCCTTTCTTCTTTGTAAAAATATATTCTTAAATTCAGCTGAGGCTAATATGAAGTATCACAAAATTCTCTCTTTGTGCTATCAATGCAGCTCAGTAAAGAAACACTCTCCAGAGAAACACAATAAGGGAATTTCATACTAAAAACACAGTAAATTTGGAAGAAAACAACTTGATTTGGCTAAATCAGACTGGTGTTGCCTCTTATCAGCTTCAGCTAAATATGCACTGTTCCACAGATCGAAGACTGTCTGTGGGTCTTGTATCCTATCTTACTTTAGAAAGGGATCACTTCAGTATTGACAGGAGGAATGATTAGTGACCAAAAACTTCAACCTACATATGGGCATATGAGTATGGTATAAAGACAGACTTAAGTGTCAACCTAACCTTTCACAGGGTTTTTAATACAGTTATCTTAATGTTTAGTGTTTACGTCTTATGTTTTGATATGTTTGATGATGATGTGATATGTTCATATGGTTAAATATTTTTAAGAATGAAGAATGTACAACTAAAGAACAAAAATTAACAATTTTTCAGCACCCTTGGCCCTTCGTTAAGGCACGGAGGGTGCCATGGCACCAACTTTGGGAACCACTATCTATCAGAAGGATAAATGATTAGGGAAGAGATGGAATTCCTTTCACCATGGGTGGCACAGGGATAATGGCTCTTATCCTCTAATTTGAGGGATGCAAATGAATGCATTAAATGATGCATTAAATCCATAAAAGCAGTTAACTGTTTCTAATAAGGAGCTTCGTATTTCATGCCTCTACTTAATATCAAATAATTACCATGCACGCAGTCTAATGTTTGACAGTGGACAGTGACAGTTTAGGCTTAACTGACACTGGAAATGGTTTCAATTAAAATGTTTTAGGCAGTTCAGTCCAACACAAATGGTGTATGGTAGCCTGAATAGAATATGTTTCAAGGAGGTTTGGGTGATTTAGAAAAATAAACATGCATCAATCCTATGAAAATGGATGTGTAATTGGTATAATGTGGATAGGACAGACTGATAATTAAGATAAGTACTATGTCCCAGTGCTTTAAATTGCTTTAGAACTCATAAATATCTCTTACCATGTTCATTACAACACAATTTCTATAAATCAGCTGCACTGAATTTACTTTGAATAAAGAGAGATAAAAAAAACAGCCTTCATATATGGCCATTTGTTTTCAAATTCTTAGATGCAGTAAACCAGATGATATCTAAGATTTGTTTTATGATCCCAGACTGTAATATTTTATCTGATTAACACACTGTACCAATCACACATCAGCAGCTACTACCCCCTTTCCCTCCAAGAGTCCCTAAAACTGGCGGTCCAAAGTGGCCTCTAAGCCAGGGCTTTATCCAGACCTCCAGATTACTGAGCCTGAATCAAAGCACCAGACCCGGTATGTTTCTTTTCCTGTGTGAGGTGGAGGGGGGAAGAGGTTAAGTTTGTGCAGGCTTGGTGAGTGCAGTGAGGGGGGCTTTCTCACACAAGATGGAGGATGAAGGGACAAAGGTGGCATTCATTGGCCCAGGAATGGAAAACATTTTCTCCTGAAAACAGAGAAGCTACAACCGGCAGAGGTAGTGCAGAGAGGCCATGGGTTAGCATGGACCCCTTTGGAGAAATCTCATGCTTAGACATGCAGAGGAGACCACCAGAACCTAACGAAGCCTCGTTTATTTGTTAACAGAGATAACATCATGTCACCATCTAGAGTCTGCTTGGAAAGTGATACTATACACTGCAAGCATGAGAAAGGTAGAATGTAAATGTTTAGCATGTGTGCTGTGAAACTGGACATGGGCGTGGTGGGTTATCATCAGAATCATTGACCATGTCCTGAACCACTTGAATTGCCTTCATAAGAACGGCCTTGAAAAGAGTAGGAGAAAAAATGAGAAATAGCTCAAAAAGTAGATAAACAGCAAAAGACTCAAATTTCCACCTGATTTGCTAGTATATTCAAAAGTTCTCCATCACAGTCAGCCATTGTCTTACTGAGGAGTAAAAGGTGTTGTGGTGCTCAACATGCGACATCTCACACAACATCAAAGACAGGAAGCCAGGCCTCAAACTTAAAAAAATCACAAATTATACAATAAAGTGTGTTTGAAGCATCAGGAAACCTGCCCAAAAAACCCTCTGGAGAGGAAGGATCTCAGACACATGACTGCAATGTGTCCTCTCAACAACAGTCAGAGAACTGAGACTGACCTGAGTAGAAGGTCCTGGAGTTAGTATGCCACCTAGAGGACAAAACAGTAAGGTTTCAGCGTGTCAGTATTGGAAACTCACCATGGGGTGTCGTCATGTCACAACAGTAGAAATTATTTTCTAGTGACACCCTGGCTTCTCACCTATTTCCATTATTTACCAGACAGCACATTAACAACACTCATTTGATCATAGATACCAGTCAGTGTTTAAAATAAATTACCAACAATGTAACTTTAACTAATGATAGATAAAGCTGACACACTTGATCATAGATGATTTTATAATGATTCCTGTTGTGTTATCAACAACTTATTCACTTCACTGGAGCATAGATAATTGAGTTGCAGATCTTGAAATATATTCTGCCTCAGAGCTAATAGTAAAAAAATATTATTCTTATAGTTACCACCGTCATCATTATTAACAGTAATAATAAAAACAACAGCATTATTATCATGCTGTTGTTTTTATTATCACTGTTATTATTACTGTTTATAATGATGTTGTTTGTTGTTGTTAGTAGCAAAACCTTTGTAAAGTAATATACATAATTAACAGCACAAAAGGCTGAGGAAAACAGAAAAATATATAATTAATTAAACATCAGGAAAACATAGTACACACTATTAAAGGTAACAATTAATCATATTTCCCGGAATGGTCTAATTTTTAGGTTAACAGTTAAATAAACCTGTTTGAGGACATGTTCACTGGCCCAAGGCAAGTTTATGTTAAATGGTGTAGGTTTAAAGGATAAAGCTTATTTTCCCAGCCTTTTTAATTAAATTTAAACTCAGTCTATGTTCAAATTTGGGCCCAATTATCACTGCAGTAATTTATATCAATACTGTCCAGAGTGACATTATTAATCCATCCTTTTTTGTTTGTGTGTAATACATTGCAAGTTTATAGGAATAGAGAAATATTTTTGAAAGATAATCATTAATCAGCAGTTGCAGCAGAAAGTCATACCGGGTTGGCTGACTCAAATACCGGTTGGTTCATGTAGCGTGGACCCCGCCATCTGAGCAAATGTCCTGCCTGTGTCACAGCCCCGCCCCCGAGCAACAGCCTGTACTTGACCCAGTCTGTAAGACAGCAGGAGCTATTACAACTCTGAGGACCAAGGGGCACTGGTCACAAATATCTGTCTAAATCAGCGACTGTGGGGGGAAAATAGCTTTTGTGAATTATTAAACATTAAGTCGTACTTATCACAATGCATTGCCTGAAAGGTCTGAGAACAGCTAACCCGGGAATCTTGCAGTTGATTAAAAATGCAGGGATCTCCGCCAGAGTTGGAGCTGACAACGTTGTTTTGTCCAGGACACAGCAACCTGTTCTGCTCCCCTGCTGGGTCGCAGCATCACCCCACACCCACAGAGCCATTCATCACCAGAAGGGCCCCGATGTGGACCAAGGACACTCCAAGTAGGTCACAGTAGGCTGTAAACGAATAAATCAGCAATAGTTAGCCAATGTATTATTCATTATTGTTCTTCATAATTTCTCGACAGTATTCCTGAGTTAAAACCATCAGCACATTCCTACAATATTCCTATAGAGAGTTTAAGCTGCTTGGTCTAGGCTACTGGTGGTTAGAATTCACGCTAACACTATTCTATAGTCACTCCTGTACATCCGCACTTGTGCAGTAAAATGTCTATGTTTTAGCCTATAGCATCTCTGAAGAGCAGCGCTAATTACCAGTTAAACTTAAAGGAAAAGTTTGACATTTTGTGGGAAATGCTTTTTACCTACCGTTATTCGCATTTTAACGATCTCATTCTTGTCCGTTAAAATTTGAATCTACGACCAGAAGAGCCGTAGTTTAGGTAGCTTAGCCCAACGACTAGAAACACTGGGAAACAGCTAGCCTGGTTCTGTTAAGGTAAAAAACAAAAAACAAAACAACAACCCAAGGCTCAGTAATTAACACGCTATATCTCGTTTGTTCATTCCATACACAAAATAAAATGTAAAAGGAAATGATCTGAGAACAGTTTCTTGGTTGGAGCAGTCACTTTCAGGAATCGCCGTTGGTTGCCTGGCAACCAGTGTTTCCCAGTCCACATGAAAGTAAGTAAATTTTTCATTTTCATTTAGGTAAGTTTTTTAATGTCTTTATACTATATATAGAGAATATGATCTTAAATATCGGAAAAATAATATTTTTTTTCAACAAACTCTTGTGGATAACCTACATTAAATAATAAAGGTCTTCACTTACTGTATATGACCAGATGAACGGTAGCTGTGGGCTACAACTTGAGCCCTGTTTTTTGTTTACATTCTGGAAAATGAAGTAAGCCAAATTCCCTATTAGCAGTTCCTCTTGGACATGACCCACTGGATGTCCTAGCTGTGCATCTGTGCCACTGAGCAACTATTGATGGTGTTGATTAGCGGCCAAACTGCAATATCAAGCTACCTATCCCATTCATCTCACGTACCCTAATATCTTTGCCTCAAATCTCTTCCTCTGGACTATAGTTTACCTTTGAGTAGGTGAAAACGCTTTAATAGTACAAAAAGTAGCCCAAAATGCAACAACCCATCCAATAAATTCTCATCCAACCACATAAAGAAAAAGTAGTCCAACTAAGTGGAAAACCACCCAACCTGAGTCGTCAAGACTGTATGAAGTTACTACGCCTGGCCAAGACATAGTCTGGCAGATGGATAAAACAAAGACCCGTAGCTAGTCTTTGCACTCAAGTTGTACAGGTTATACAAACGAAATATACAGATACGTTAATTATTAAGGTATAGAGGGAATGATAAGTGGACTTTTTTTTTTTCTTTTTCCTTAGGGCAGAGGAAGGCTAACTGTTTCCCTCCGCTTCTAGTCTTTATGCTAAACTAACCGTTTCTTGGCTTTATAGCTAGTGGGGGTGGGCGATGCCACAAAATTTGGTTTCAATCGGATACCAAGTAATACTAGGGCCAGGATCCTTGATATCAATACCAACATCAACATTTTGATACCACCTTCTGGTTAAGGCACCATTTAGAAATGCTTCATAAGCTCTGATTGCTTTATTAATGGTTAATGCATTGCTTACTAATGCTTTACAGGTCAGGTATAAGCCATTAATAAGAACAACTTCTGGGTTGCCAGGTTAAGAAAAATCCTCCCCAGCATCACACTTTGCTAGCCCCTAAGTTCATTAGGGACAACCCTCCAAGCAATTAAGTCTGTAGTTATAAATTTTAGTAGGTCATTAACAAAGTGTACCATGTTTCTCACTTTCTAATAAGTCATGTCTAAAAATGTCCTGCAGCCCTTTCTCAGAAGATAAGTGGTCACAGACCATCTCCCTGATAAACTGTCTTCACTAAAAAGACAAAGTGTCATGCTGGAAGAGGACTTTCAACGGCCTGGCAAACCAAAGTTGTTCTTATTAGCGGGTTATAAGTGACCTACATGTCATTAGTAAATGATTTATTAATCAGTAAGAGAGCCAATAATTGCAGCTTATAAAAACCCACTTTTTTGGTTTCTGTTCTATTGACGCTAGTATAGATGCTCAAATAAGACTTAGTACTACACTTGGGGGATCGATCTGCCCAGCCCCACTAGCCAGCTTAGGTTACATATTCAGTATGTTAACTAATACACAATGGCATCAATCTTCTAATGTACACTTGGAAAGAGAATAACCATTTTTCCCACAAAAAAATTACAGTTTTTAAAAATGATATTGGCCACACATTTTATGATCAGCATGTAGCGACTGAATTACAAGTACACACATAGGACTGGAGTAAAAATATCTACCTGCAGTTGGCACTTGGTATTTCATTCTACCATTTTACACTTATACTTTAAATATTTTTTATTTCTTGTTTAAAAAAGAAAAATGATTTATTAACAGTAAATTCGACAAGGTAAGTTATTTAACATTCAAAATACAGGTTTGTATATTTAAAGTATGCTAAAACCAAGCCGTAAATGTGCCTGAGAAAACATACTGTATCCTGTGTACAGGAACCCTGTATTTGTATGATTGTATTTTTTTGCACACACAGTCATGGCATGAAGGTCATTGCTTCTCTCATACACAGACTTCATGTATGAACTAGGTCAATAGTTGGACGTTTGCCAGTGTTTTCACTATTGGCCGTATTGTTGACATAAACGTTGACACACTGCTCATGGTTTGGACTTGATATACTGGAGCCAGCCCAAATCTAAAGATCACAGTATATTGCGTATGTTGTTTTTTTTTGGCAGAAGTAGGTTAATGTCCAGTATGGAGGACCTACTTTTCTACACCATCACTGAAGGCAAAGAGATGATCCCCCTCTCCCAGTTCATCTCTGTGAGTCAACAGCACCTTCACTCTCCCTCTGTCACGCCATGGATTGTTTTGACTTTCTAGGGCATATGTGAACATACAACAAAAACACACGCTCTCCTACAGCACTTTGACTGTAGTTAAATAAATCTTGGAGAGTGAAATAGGAGCCCACACCAGGAATCCACAGTGTATCCAGCTGGATATAAGGTCAAGTTTGAAAGGTGTAATAGGACTAAATATAGTAGGTGTGACATTGAGGACTGAGGTAATCACTATCAGAGAACAACATATATAATAATATCTTAAAATGTTGATGTTGTAGCAGCAGATGTGATGACAAACTCATTAGGTCAAAGGCATTTAATTTAAACAAAAGACCCCCCCACACACACACACACACACACACACACGCTTCTGTGACCCAGTGGTACAGTTATTTATAATCTCAAAGTCTTGCATTGGGGCCACTTCTACATCATACATACCTCAGAAGATGGACAGGGCATACACTGTGTGGTGTTGTTGTGCTCTCTGATAACTAACAAGCTAATGCAAACCCAGCATACCTTCATTCAGCTTCATTTGATGCAACCTTTTAGATAGTCTCATGAAAAAAAGGCAGACGTGGACATCGGCTGACCTCTGTGTCTATGGCAACTCAGTGATTTTCAAACGGAGCACGCATTTAGGAGCAGAGACATGTGTCAACACAAGTGGCTTGCTGTTACGCCACGCATGACTAGATGTGTTTGTAGAGGTGAGTGGGGCAGGACAATAGACGGTGAAAGTGTCCCTGCATGTCAGTAACATTAATAACTGCTGTCACTTAGACTTAAAGTCAGCCTACAAGAATATTTCTTCTTCATTTCTCACTCCCATTCACTCAGTTTTTCATTTAGGAATTTTTTTTTTTCCACTCATGCCCAGTTAAGATAGAGATACTGAGCAGTGAATTGTGTGGCAGATACTGTAGGTGAGCTTAGATAATAATTGTAACCCTCCAGACAAATATTCACATTTGTAAACCTATAACCAGGGAATTTCTGGCATGTTCGTTTATAAGATGACTTGAACAAATAACCGATTATCAAAATTGTTGTTGATTAACTCTCTGTTGATCGACTGATCAATGAATAAATTAATTCTTTCAGTCTCTTCATGAAAATGTGTATTAATTCACAGTTGATATTATTCGATAATAATAGATGTTGACATGTTTTTAATCATTTCATCAGATATCAGGCAGTTTCAAAAAAATTATTTTGCTAGGCAAGCTCTCATTCACTAGACCTATCTGTGTCTGTTTTGGGTTGATATTCCATCTGTGATGGCAAGATTGCTCACGACTACTCTAAACAGAAAACCTACTCACATAGTTGAAGAATAAGACTCTAAAATGAGTAAAGAAGTGCTATGAGCGCACCACCAACTTCAGCATTTCCTGGCCTGAAGCTAAGAATCACTCACAGACATTTAGTAACAGCATGCTTGCAGCCATGTGCTTGGTCTGTTTGCTCACTGAATCAGTTATGAGATGAGAGGACTCAAAAATAACGCTGGAGCCTCTCTGGTCAGGAGCGTCGTTCACATGGACTCCCCAGAATAGATGCACATGACTTATACAGTGACTGTTGCCAGCCTGAGGTGTGACTTGTGAGAGGGATTCCAGTGTTCCAGTCTACACCTGTATTTCTTCCTCAGTGCCATGTGGGCACCCTGAGCCTTTGAAGTCCCCTAACTACTGTATATATTCCATCTGCACTTTTTTTATCCTGCTAATTGCATGACTCATAGCCTTTTATAAAGTGTCTGTCATTTATGAATTCCTCCTTTCCTCCCATGTGTATTAATCTGCTCAAACCTACCTCATTTCCCCCCTCTCCAGGCTTTGAGAAAAACAGGATTGTTGACGTCTGACCCTAGGCTGCGTGACTGTGTCCATCAGATGCGACAATCCACACGTGACTCTATTGGGCCAGTCATGATGGATAAGAAGCTCTTCAGAAGGTGAAAAAAACTTTTGTCTATTTCTGGGGACAACTTAGCCTTTTACCTGAATGTGAAAAGGAGACAGAGGACCTTCTGTTTTTTTTCTTAAATAAACATTGGGTTTATATCACTGCTGCACAACCATTGTTATCTAGTGTTAATCCATTTTTTCAATTAGATTTCTTACTTACTATTAGTTTGTAAAAACTGCAAATGAATCTGAGGATGTTCTCAAAGACGGGAAAAAGGATTGTTGCAAGGTCAGGTTAAGGGTCTTTCATACTTTTTTGTGATTATGTAAAAGAGGTGTAGGGGCCGTAATATAACTAATTAGGTTTACAGATGATGCATCAGGTCTCATTTGGATAATTAGCGCTCAGTTCTATAAATAGAAACCAATCTTTGTCTAGTCAGGTGTTCCGCCCCGAGGGTAAACAGTTGTTTACCGCTGAGGCAACTTGTTGCTGCATTAGTTACTCATGTTCTCGATGTTACTGTTTGTTTGTTTTGTTTATCATTGGAAATATGTTTGAGTTTGATTGTCACTAAGAAGTTTGAAAAGAAAAATAACTGGACTGAGCGTTCAGTTGGAAAGTTTGTCTTGGATTCCGATTCATGAGGCACAGTAATCAGCGCATCAATTAGGTCATCGGTGGTGCAGCACCTCAGTGGTTTAAAGCATTGGCTTAGCCTCTACGGGAGATTATCTGTGGTCAGTGCTATTTGAGTCAAAGAGATTGACAGAGACAGGCGTTATATGCCTGACAGCTGCTACTAACAAAATTCGCATTCACACATGCCAACACAGTAGAGGGTGTGGGAAGAAAGAGGGGTCTCTGGGGCTGTATTTGAAAGGGCATCATTCTGGTTGAGCTCCAGACTGTTGAAATTACATTAGTAGACTCAACCGATCTGTGAGCTCCATGCAGCCTGCTGTCCAAATAGTGTCATTTCCAAACTGACGTGTAATTCACTCAGACTCATCTATTGGCCTGGAACAAAATAGAGAGTCTTAGAAAGCCTCGTTATCTTCGTCAAACTTAATTGGTCAAGTCCGACTTTCTTTGCTTGTTTTCTGACATTTGTGAGGTTATCCATTCCTGAGAAACACTCAAGAGCTCACTATAAATATACTGCTAGAAATAGAGAGAGCTATCTTGATTTTTTTTTTTTTTTTTTTAGGAAATGACCCATATGAATAATGCAAGCTCTCTCCCCTCTCTTCTCCTGGTGTCCCAAAAACTCATGCTAGCATTGCTTTGGATTAGTGAGGGCTGCAGGCTTCAGACTAGCTGTGACAGAATGTGCATACCTTTCCTTGAGAGCATATAGCACCACTGGTCAATTACAGCTATGAAAATCTATAAGTATTTGAATCTACTGATATAGACAGGTGTGTTTGTTTACCCTTTTAGCAGGGTGTTTTTTGGCCTGACGCTGGTCACTTTGGTCACAATTGAAATGTGAAATGTGAAAAAAAATGATGAAAGCCCAGTAATGAGTTGAACATCTCAATTAAATAGAAACTGATTATAGAATCAGTTACATAAACATTTCTTTGGCAGTACCAGTCACTGTGGTTGAGTGAAAGACGTTTTCTGACCAATGGTTGGACTGACTTGATAATTCTAGCCATAAATGGAATGTGGAATGCAAATGTTTGGACAACCCTGAGCAAATCAAACATTTTATTGATTTGTAGATTGATTTTACTGAGGTTTTATGCTTGATTTTGTTGTCACTTTTGAAGTGAAAAGAAGTAAATGTGTGCTGTCTTGCACACACACAGTATTTTTATGATCTACCTATATATTTTCAGTGATGATCAGGTCAGGGGACTGTGAAGGCTGTTCAGAAGATTCAGCTTGTGTTTCTTGAAGTAGTTCATGGTGGATTTTGAAGTTTGCTCTGGATCATTGTGCTGCTGTAGAGGCCAGTTTCTTTTCAGTTTCCCTTTCTTGAGAGACTGCAGGACCTTTGCATCCAGAATTTGCTAATATTTACTGGAATCCAATCTTCCCTCTATCACTGCAGTGTTTCCTGTGCCACTGGCTGCCCCAAAGCAGTTAACAGTTGGCTGAAAAAAACGCTAATTTTTATAATGTCTTTTTTAATCAACAAAATACTGGATGTAATTTTGCCCATTTTACTTACAGCTGTAACTGTAACTCCATGTTAGCTAGTTACCCTATTTACCGAGGTCAGATTAGCCGTACTAGTATGTAGCTACCCTGTTAACAAGCCTACTAACTACCACTGTACCACAGTCTGAATGCTATGGTCATTTAATTAATGAATAAAATCAGTCATTATCATTTATATGAGTAGATTATTCAGACTTCACCATTCAAAAACTTGAATTTTGTCTTGTGCTTGAAATGTGGCTCTTCGGCTAAATTAATCCTTTGCTAGTGTTGGTTCATCGAAGTCAGAAAAACATTTTTCTCACCTACCTTAATTGGCATCTAGCCATGCAGCATAGTTTTGGTTTTATTTGATAACACAACAGCTTCAGTTCTAATACAGTAGAGGTGAATGAAAATTCATTTTGTGCAAAGAAACCGTGTCACTGTTACTCTGGATAACAGTTGTTGTTTTTTTGTTTTTTCACAGCGGGCATTTTGACATGTCACAATAGGAAAAGAACATAACGTTTTATGGGGAATAGAAAGTAGTTTAAATTAAACCTGGATTATTAAATTAAATGGCACAATATTCTGAAAAGACATGTTGCTATTACATTTTTAAATGTAAATTTTCAATGCTGTGAGCATTAAAAAATGAAATTTTATTAAATTTTATTATTATTATTATCTTAAAGCTTGGGCAAATAAGACCAAAATGGTCTATGGCTTCTGACAATTCTGTTATCAATGGCAGTTATTTGAACTATAATTAATAAACCCAACACTAACTGCAGCATCTGTCTTTAAAGTGTTTTATATCTCACCTCGTGACATCAGTTCAATCGTGTCCTTTTTTAGGTGTGTGGGCAACAACATCATGCTGCTCACCAAAGCTTTCAGAAAAAAATTTATTTTCCCCAACTTTGAAGAGTTTACCAAGCAGATTAATAAGATGTACGACAGTGCACAACAGCAGGAGGGAGGACAAGTAAGTAACACACATATTGAGTCAGCGTTTGCTTATTCATTTTAGTACACTCTTACTCAAATTTGCATGTCTTTTTGCAGGTAGCTGATTACATTCCTCAGCTGGCTAAGTTCAGCCCTGATCTCTGGGGTGTATCTCTGTGCACAATTGACGGACAGAGGTACAGTAACATCTCAACTTTATTGTATGTTTCCATTCTGAAATCCTCCATCGTGTGTACCGCCTCACTAACAAAACTCCATTTTTGTTTTTTTGTTTTTTTTATTTTTATTTCCATCCTTCTCCATTACATCCTCATGTGATGCAGACACTCTGTGGGTGACACCAAGGTTCCCTTCTGTCTACAGTCGTGTGTGAAGCCCCTGGAGTACGCAATTGCTGTGCACGAGCTTGGCAGCGAGCACGTTCACCACTTTGTGGGCAAAGAGCCCAGTGGATTCAAGTTCAACAAACTGTCACTAAATGAGGAAGGTAAGTGATAAGTGGTCTCCACTTTTGCTCGCTACACAAGTACAAGCAATGACAATTATGCTGAGTGTACATAAGATAAATCCTAGTTTTGTAAAAAGTAAAACTACACAGAAAACACCTTCTCCCCCAGTGTGTTACTGAGAAATCCTGGCAACTCTGGTTCTTGATCTTTAATTTCAGAAGTTTCTGCTTGTTGACAACAGAGCAAAGGTAGCGCAAGAACAAGCCACCATTTCACTGGGAAAAAAGTTTGCCCAGATGGACTCCTAGCCAGATTGTGTAGCATTTTAACACCTCACTTTTGTAGCCATTTGCTATTACATACTCCCCTCTGAAGCAAACAGGAGTGCACTGTATGTGTTCAGTTTATTAGCTGATGTTACTCTAAGTCCCCCTCATGAAATACACTCTCTAATATCAAGAGTTTATTGCTCTTGTGGTTAGGGACAAATCGATGATAACATACGCTCATTTCTTGTGCAGATAAACCACACAACCCGATGGTGAATGCTGGAGCTATCGTCATCAGTTCTTTAATTAAGGTAAAATCTTAAGGCTTTTCAGCACTTACTACATTGATTTGATAGTAGATGCTTAAACACAGAGGTTTCTATTTTAGGATATGCACACAAAACATATTACATAGTTGATTGTCATTGATAAGGGTATCAGGGCAAAACAAAGTTTGGCAGTACGTTATTGCCAAAAATAGACAATGTTTTTAAACCCAGACCTTATTAAATGTTCTCCCCCTTCAATCATTACTCTTACGCTGCAACGTCTCACTAGACTTAAATACAGTTCAAAAGGTTAATCATTTAGGCCTTCAAAAGTAATTATGAAGAGCATGAAGCTAAACAGCAGTCAGACTTGTTCCAGCAATAACAAGAGGTCCACAGAAAATGCTCTGTCAAATTTTTTGGCTACATGCTCAACAGAAGCAGGAAGATTTGGAAAAGAAAAACATACAGGGGCCCGTTGCACCAAATTCGCAAAATGCAAGCTATCTGCAACATGAGATCGCTTTCTCTTGTGTTCATTTTGACACATTACACTCATCAAAACGAATGTCATACTTGCAACCCATGAAACCCAAATTTATCTGAAATTTCTCAGCGAAAATCGTTGTGAAATGTGGCGATTGCAGTATTTGCAATCTGTGTAAACAGTGCTTTCAAATCACTTTCGGGAAACAGGCACCAGTCTAAAATGAAGCAGTTTAGTTTACGTAGTATAAAGACACGTCTGAAAATGATGTAGGATGGTTTTGAAAATAATATTTATAATGGTTTTGAGGGCCTCACTGATTGCGCCAGTAGACTGGGCTCAAACCCAGTGAGAAGCCATAGAATGTAATGTACCGTAAAGCTGAATCCATTGGTGATGTTGTAAAATTCATGCTCAAAAATGATAGAAAACAAGAGTTTCAGTGAGCAAGCTCACTCCTGAAGTATGGCGTCAGCAACAGCTACCACATATCTAATCACTCATCCGTTGGCTTGTCACTTGATGCCCACAGCAGCTGGACTATGGTCATTACCATCTGACTGACCAGCAGACAAAGTTATCTGTGAGCTTTGGCCTTATTGTAAGACGTGGGGGTGGGTTTTAGCCATATATGGTTGTGTGTGTGTTTCCTCTGTGGATTTTCCCTGAAGTGTCACAGCTGACTGAAGAACTACTCTGTGCCTCTTAACATACGTAGGTCAGGTTCAGCAGCGAGGGAGGGACTCTGGGTTTGGGTCTGACAGCAGAGGCGTGTGTGTGCTTCTGGCCAATTACAGCCCTGATAATAGAAGGTGTGTTAGCCAACCCCCCTTGAGCATGATTCTAGAGGGGGGCAATATTGTGTGAATGTAGTTTCTACACAATACTTGTATATTACTAAATAAATACCGAGGAGGTTAGATACTTAAAAGCTTGATATTTAACACAGAGAAAAGGATAAATAAAGTACAAAGTTGATAAAAGCTGTCTTTGACTTTCCTCAGTATTCATGCAACAGTGGGAACAGCTGTACCTCCAAAAGTTTAAATGTCACAAATGTAGATGTTTTCTTCAAAAACTAGTTGACAGATCAGGGAGAGCACGAGAGGGAAACTACCTGGAAAGACACTCCTTTAATCAAAGAAACTCCTTTATTGGCCATGAGGTTAGGCCTCGTGTCATCTCTTCAACTCACAGTAATATTTGATATCATCTTTACCCTTTATAGGTTGAGTCATTAAATATGAATGCGACTGCCATCCCTGTTTGGAACTTTACAGCTTGGTAATGATCCCTTACTGGAAAGTGAAATTCAAGCCAAGCCATAAACAGCCCCCAGGCCACAGTGAGCACTTTGCCACATGGACGGACAGGCACAAAGACATCACGTTCACATCATACACTGACGCCCAACCAAGATTGGACTCAAAACTATGCTTCACTGTAAAAGTACTCAAACACTGCCATCTGTAGGGACTCACTTTCTCTTCGTATAATTAAAAAGTGGCATCAGAGAATGATTTTTTTCCCCCTCTGTTGACAGCCTATCTCAAATAAAGCCGAGAGGTTCGACTATGTAAGTACATGCTTTTCAGTTTCACATTTTTTATGCCACTTATTGGTTTGGTGTCCCTACTGAACCGTCTGTAAATATGATGTTATTGTAGGTGATGGAGTTCTTGAAAAGCATGGCTGGTACAGAGTATGTGGGCTTCAGCAATGCAACGTGAGTACCAAGCTTTAGAACATGCAACCTCATTGTCCTCTGCCTCATGAAATGAGGCTTTCTCATACCTGTTCTGTTCTTGCAGTTTCCAGTCAGAGAGGGAGACCGGTGATAGGAATTATGCAATTGGTTATTATCTCAAAGAGAAAAAGGTGAGGGTATTTTTGGTGGTTTGTATTTAATTACAAGCATTTTAAGTACTTGGTCATGTGCTCAGGTTTTAAGAAAAATTGAGTAGCCTCAGTATACGCTGACTCTGATTGTAAGCTCTTGTCCATGCAGTGCTTTCCTGACAATGCAGATATGATGGCGGCCCTTGACTTCTACTTTCAGGTGAGACGGTTTGCTTTTAACAGTGTGGTATTCTGTGGACGCAACTTTCAAAGAATAGTTTGACATTTTAGGAAACACGCTTGTTTATTTTCTTGCCAATGGTTAGTTGAGAAAATTGATAAAACTCTCATGTCTGTACAATAAATATGAAGCTACAGCCAGCAGCCAGTTTGTTTACCCTGGCATAAAGCCTGCTCTGGTTGCCTGGGAACCTTGTGGTAACAGCAGGACTCAATGAAGTCATTACACTCAGCCAAGGATCATATCGCCCCCATAAAACCACAACCACTTGTTTTAACAGTTTGGTTTTTGAACAGATTGAACAAACAAGATATAACATTTTAATTAATGAGCCTTACTTATAATTTATAACGACAGCATCCGGCTGCGCAGCGTTCCAGCTGCACTCTGGGTCAATAACAGCTCTGTCGCAGTTTCAGCATCCACTGGAAAAATTGTAGAGGCAGAGATGTCTGTTCGTAAGCCATATTTGTAATTTTTTGTTTTTCACAGGGATAAAAATAGCTTTGCAGCTCATTTCGAAATGATGATTTTTGGCTGCACTTCAATATGACAGTCTTTTGTTGCTTAACTTTCTGTGTGATCACTCTATCTAAATGTGAATATACAGGATATCTGCAGGTCTTTCAAAGTCTTAAAAAGCATAGATTTTTTGGTTAATCGAAGAAAACGGTTATTGGAAAGGATTAAAAAGTCTTAAAATTAATTAACAAAGGTCTTCAAATTTTTTTCTTGCCGCCGTAGGCAGTAATGTTAGTTTTAAAATGTTTCTGGGTATGATTTTAGTTTCCAATAACCTCCAGTGCTTTTATTCCAGAGATCTGGCCTTATGTAAAATTCATATGTGGACCTTAAATAAATGCATAATTTTTTTGTTTGGTTAATCCATTCGTCCATCAGTTTTCTACTGATTATTCAAGTCCAGGTTAAATGATTAATTTACGATATCATTAGTAATTACTGTTACACACAGCTGGGAAATACAAAAAATTTGATATAAATGTCAATAAATTTGTTCACTTTGTAGCCAAATTATCTCTAGGCTTTATCAGTACTACTGGTTTTAAGAGATTTCTTTCAAACTTTGGATGGTATGACCATGAAAGTGGTATTAACTTTCATTCTATGCGGTATTAAAAACTTCTTAAAAAGTCTTCCATTTAACTTGGTGAACACAACAGAATCCCTAAATACAGTTAATCTCACGGCTCATTAACCTGAATTTTTTTCATTTTGTTTGACAATACATAATGTGTAATAAGCGTAAAATAATAATTTTATCTGTGCTCAGCAGCTTGGCATGTCTCCTGGTTAACACAGTATTTATGAGCCATAATCAAATTTCATGCTCATTGCACTGTCTGACAAACAGAAACAGGAAAATATGTTAATGAGAACAACTACACTCACCAAGCACTTTATTAGGAACACCATAGTAATACTGGGTAGGGCCTCCTTTTGCTCCCAAAACAGCCTCAATTATTCATGACATGGATTCCACAAGATGTTGAAAACTTTCCTTTGAGACTCTGGTCAATGTTGACATGACTGCATCACATAGTTTCTGCAGATGTGTCAGCTGCACATTCATGCAGCAAATCTCCCGTTCTACCGGACTGGGGAGGCCTCTCATTATCTCATTGTCATGTTCAGGAAACCAATTTGAGACTTTTGCTTTGTGACAGGGTGCATTATCATGCTGGAAGTAGCCATTAGAAGATGGTAAATTGTGGCCATAAAAGGATGCACATGGTCAGCAACAATACTCAGACAGGCTGTTACATTCAAACAATGTTTGATTGGTATATTAAGGGGCCCAATGTGTGCCAAGAAAAAATTCCCCACACCATTACACCTTCACCACCAGCCTGGACTGTTGTCACAAAGCCGGTTGGGTTCATGGATTCATGCCGTTGAAGCCAAATTCTGAACCTGCCTTCTGCATACCTCAGCAGAAATCCAGATTCATCAAACCAGGCTGCATTTTCCCAGTCTTCAACTGTCCAGTTTTAGTGAGGCTGCACACACTGAAGCCTCAGATCTCTGTTCTTGGCTGACAGGAATGGAACCACACATGGTCTTCCACTGTTGTAGCCTATCCGCCTCGAGGTTCAATGTTTACTGCATTCTGAGATGCCTTTCTGCTCACCACAGTTGTGAAGAGTTGTTATCTGAGTTACCATAGCCTCTCAGTCAGCTCCAAATTTGTTTTGCTGTGCATGTGTGTGGAAGAAGCCAGAAACAAGTCAAATGCATCAATAAAAGGGAATTTTCAACTCAGTAAATAAATAGAGGCATTTATATACAATTACAAGTGAGTTTCATGTTTCAGAGAGTCAGATTTTGTTACCTTTAGAGAAAACCAAGACAGAAGTTTCCCTGTTTTGAGTCTTCACGCTAAGTGAAGCTGACCAGCTGCTGGCTGCAGCTTCATATTTGACATACAGACTGCAGAGTGGTATCAACCTTCTCATCTCACTCAGCAATAAAGCAGACAAGGATTTTTCCCAACATATCAAACTATTCATTCAGAACTGTTCTATATGCTTCACCAGTACAAAAAGTTTAGTTTTTTTTATTTTTCCATTAACAGTTGTGCTCCATTGAGGTGACCTGTGAGTCAGGAAGCGTCATGGCTGCCACACTGGCCAATGGCGGTATTTGTCCAATCACAGGCGAGCGTGTGCTGAGCGCCGAAGCAGTTCGCAACACCCTGAGTCTCATGCATTCCTGTGGCATGTACGACTTCTCCGGACAGTTTGCTTTCCATGTGAGTCACCGGGAGTTTAGCAATCTGTTTAAAAGCATTGTTGGCCTAATAATTCCAAGTGTTAGCCAGTAATGAGATATTGAAGCCCTCTAATGTTCTGGGAATTTTTTTTAAACGGACGTCTTCTTTGTTCCTCTTGTTTAGGTGGGCTTGCCTGCTAAATCTGGTGTTTCAGGTGCTGTACTGCTGGTGGTTCCCAACGTCATGGGTATGATGTGTTGGTCCCCACCGTTAGATCGGCTTGGAAACAGCGTTCGAGGCATTCATTTCTGTCAGGTATGCAGTCGCCATCACAATTTGGCTGTATCTGCATGTTTCAAGTATTCCATCTTATTCAAGTTTTGATTCACTAGGATCTGGTGTCACACTTCAACTTCCACAATTACGACAACCTGAGACATTTCACTAAGAAACATGACCCAAGAAGAAGATCGGATGATGATCCAGTAAGTTCAGTGCCGTAAGTGTAGATTCTGGGATTCAGGCTAAGAAACATAGCTGTATCTTGGGGTGACTTAGAAATAATGCAAAAGGATTTTTATGTAAAAAGTTTAAGAAACTGTCCACTTTTGCACAGTAATGTTTGCCTTTTGATGCATTAGAACAAGTCAGTGGTGAACCTGATGTTTGCAGCATACAGTGGTGACGTCTCTGCACTGAGGAGGTGAGCAAAAAAACATAAACGTGGCCTTTCATTCTTCTTCACACGACCAGTGGACAACAGCTGGCTGATGAAATCTTAAAGGAATGGACTGACATTTCTGGAAAAGCTTATGGCAGCGGTTATTCACTTTCTTGCCAAGAGTTAGATAAAAAGGTCGATACCACTCTCGTGTCTGTACGCCAAAAATGAAGTTACAGCCAGCAAGCAGTTGGCTTAGCTAATCATGAGGATTGCACACGGGGGAGAAAAGGGCTAATCACGGATTCTTGAAAAGTTAAAACAATTTGCCTGCCACCACCTCTAAAGCTCACTTATTAACATATTATATTTTTTTGTTTACTTTGTACAAAAACTGAGGTTTAAAAGTGAGAAATTCTGGTTTCATGGGGCGTTTCCGTGCACATCGAAACAAAGAAACAAGATATAACATGTCAATTACTGAGCTTTAGTGGTGCTGGTAGGCAGATATTCTTACCTTTGGATAGAGCCAGGCTAGCTTTTTCCGCCGCTTCCAGTCTTTGTGCTAAGCTAAGCTAACCATCTCCTGGCTTTAGCTTCATATTGTAAGGACATATGAAAGTGGTATCGATCCTCTCATCGCACAAACCAAATAAGTTTATTTCCCGAGATGTCTA
This sequence comes from Xiphias gladius, assembly GCF_016859285.1. NCBI lineage: Eukaryota > Metazoa > Chordata > Actinopteri > Istiophoriformes > Xiphiidae > Xiphias > Xiphias gladius. The sequence goes on along the minus strand of NC_053417.1, from coordinate 21,384,425 downwards.
ACTATTGCTCCAAAACTGTTCATGTAAAACCTTGAAGAGTCACTGGTGTTCTTTACCCATGTAATTGTGAGGATACTCAGCTCTTCTCAGCACAGTTTCTGACAATTTGCCATCCCTCGAGTTAACCTTTTCCATGCATGTTCCCTCTGCTCTCCTCTGCTCCATTGTTATCCCTCCAGGTTTGCCCTTTCAGCTGTGAACATGGAGCAGAGAGATTACGACTCTCGCACAGCGCTCCACATTGCTACAGCTGAAGGTGACACTTCAGTATTAGTTCAATCATTTTTCAATCATCTCAGCTTTGATATTAAAGCAATGGAAAATGAAATATGACTTTTACATTACAATGTTTTAGTCTGGTTTTTCAGTATGGTCACATGGATAAGAATGACTTGCCTGTTCTTGCTTGAATGTGGGATTTATTTATTTTTTTCTTTCAGGTCACGAGGAAGCTGTAATCTTCCTGACTGAAATATGCAAAGTGAATCCCCACATGAAAGACAGGTAGGGATTCTAAATATAAACTCATTCATCTGATATTAAAAAATGGTAGGAAAATATGTCCATGTCCATATTACTAACTACAACAATCCATCCATCTCCATATCGCATTGTGTTATCTATTAGATGGGGGAACACACCCTTAGATGACGCCATGCAGTTTGGCCATAATGTTATTGTTTCAGTCCTGCAAGAGTACCAGCGCGTGTACAGTGACAGCGACTCACCATGCGACACAGAGGAGCAGAAGACCACGCTGGATTCGTTGAAGAGCATTGTTTAAACCACAAGGGATCATAAGGGTTTGCACTGGAAATCAGTTAATTTTATTCTGCACCTGAGAGGGTTGAAAGGACACCGCATGATTGAGAGAGGTGATGAATGAGTGAGTTTATCTTCTATAGACTGTTGAAAAGTTGTACAGTTGTACAGATTAAATTCCTTTTTAGTGCATTTCTGCACACTGGAGGTTTGGTCAACAATATAATGTATGAATAAAACAGTATATAAACAGGCAATGTGTTGCTGCTGTGGAAAAAAATAATATTAATTTACTCCATGATTTGGCTTGTTGCAATATTAATGAACTGGTTTTTTTGCTTAGCTTCTGAGATGTAAATATCAAATATATTTTGCTTATTTATTTTTAAAATATTTGAATATATTTTGCTTCATCATTAAGTTATTTAATCAAGGGATTTTATGCCCCCTGTATAATAACTGTAAATATTCCTCAAACTGCTTTGTTAATTATTCTACCTCAACAGGAGGTGATTCATTTGCATTTGTGCCTTAACACTGGAAGGACTGTTTTCTTTGTAGTTGATGCGAGTTCATTGCAGCTCATAGGCCAGTTTATTCACTGCTGATACGTTGTGGTGGTCACGCAGGTTTGTTTTTTTTTTGGGGGGGGGGGGTTTGGAGGAACTACTCTTGCTTCATTAGTGTGAGGTCTTCTTAATTGGTTACATGTGTCACAGAAACATCTGCACGTCTCAGGCGCTGAGAACAATGCACATTTAGTTAACGCTAGCACAAAATATATAATTAAATTATAATTACTGCAAATGACTTTTGCGAACTAGACACAGTCATGTTTGAAGTGATAAATTTATATTACTGTTGAATCCTCTGAAATTAATGCATTTTATTCACTGTTTTATTTAATTTAAAGTCTGGCAAAGAAATGATTCCTCAGCATGAGTTTAGCTTTTGTCTGTCACTGTAAATATGTATCTTCCTGCTGTATATAAAAAGGATTGTGAAAGCACTTTCAGTGATGTTATTTTATTAAAACAATATAAACATGAGACTGAAAAAGGTTTTGTGCAGATTTAAGCTTTGTCAGTAATGCCAGAACACAAAGCATAAAATAACAACTTGGCAGTTTATGTAACTCTCAAAAACAAACGCACATCCTTTTCACGTCAGACAGTCTGAGAGGTAATACATGAGGTACACACTAAAACAGCTTCTGTGATACGACTGCCCAAGGCTGAATGACATACACAAAGTACAAACTTGCATTGTTAGGAGTCATGGTTATGAAACAGCAGGCCCACAGAAAATTAAATATCACCTACAGTTAAGCTGTAAATGATTCCCATGGAAGATATTGCTTTCTTTTCTGCATTAAAGGTAAAGCTGTGGTAAGTGTTGCCATGGTACTTAAACCAAGGCCACTGCCTGTCATGACTCTCACAATCAGAGCCATCACAGTTTGTCCAGCTTTACTTCAGGCCTTCAGGCTCTTCCAGACCAGAGTGTGTGAGCAGCTCCCCGTCCCAAAGTCCAAAAGCGGGGCAGAGAGGAGACTTGAACTGAGCCCTGATGCTGTGAATGATCCAGGGCTTCTCAATGTCCACCAGCCCCAGGAGCCCCGCTTCATAGTCAAGCAGGATTCCTACACGGTCTGGCTTGCCTGCAAGCGTCACGGGCACTATCTTATTGCTGGTCATGGCAAACCACTTGCGCTGAGCGTAACCGAACACCCAGGAGGAGCTGCTGGTGCCCACACAGTCGTCTCGGGACATCAAGTCCTCGGCCACACCCAGACGAAACTCTTGAGACTTTTTGACTGTTACCTCCCAGTAGTGTCGTCCGCTGCTGATCTTCTCATCGCCAAACACGACGGCCCAGTCTCGGAAACGCTCTGGGTTGTCTTGCACGTGGCTTGGGTCCAGACCCAGCATGCGGTAGATGATGCCAGTGTCTTTCTTGAAGAGGTCCAGACTGCTGTGGGCTGTTCTCTCATCAAGCCTGAACTGCAAATCTACATTATTATAACAAACAAAAAGAATTTATGATGACATTTTATTCGATGAGTTTAAAATTTAATAATGGAAGCCTCATTGGAGTCTGTGTTGGTACCCAAATCTTGGCCACCCTTTGCTGTCAGTGTTAAAAAAATATGTAAATGGGTTACTTATGCTCTGTACTTAAAAAGGATGAGGTCTCTCATAAAATTGCGTAAACCAGCGGATCCAAAACTGGTCTAAGAAAAGCTGAATAAACCTTTTTCACCGCTTGACATTTTGACTTGTCAAACACAGGTGCAACTGCTGACACTGACTGTTGCGTTGCATCGCATTGCTGGAAAGGAGTCACTGTTACTGTTATCCTTCCACCTGTGCTTTTCCTGCTATCACAGGTTAAAACTTCTGCTGTGAAAGGGGTCTGTGAATCAAATTCATTTAGGAATAATAAAGCACACAACAGTGCTCTGATGCTAGCAAAGCTATCAAATCTCAGGTTAGTAATATTTACTCAGACAGCAAAAATGACATATCAGTTACAAGATGGACAGACTTTAGACAGGGAAGAAAAGAAACACATCAGTTAGACCCAAGATATGAAGAAGCCCATCTTCCTCTCGAGTTCACAGTGAATATAGCAGGAGAGCTTTGTGTCCTTTGTTTGTAAAAACTCAGTAATTTTAGGAAAAGTTCAAAAGTTTACCTTAAACTTAATTTTTATTCGTACAACAAAAAATAATAGGGCACTCTAGTGAAAAGAAACATGTAGTTTTCCTAATACTGTTACCAGCATTATATTGAATTCTGTGACCGGATTAGGAATTTCACCCATTTTGCCACTGCAAATTTTGTTTTACCATGGTCACATTTTCAGAGATGCAATTAAAAGTGTTGACGGTGACAGCAATTAAAAATATGCAAGCCTTTCTTCTAAAGGTTTCTCTTGCCAAAAAGATCTCAGTGAGATTACGTAAGTAGTTATCATATTAACTAATGTTTCATTGGGAAGCAATTGAGCATTTTCGATTTTTGCCAGTTTGTATTTGTTTGTCATTAAAAAGTTTGTTCGCACAGTGATAAACATAATTATCATTTCAATTCATAATCACTTAGAGAAAATTAAAGAAGCAAACTCAAGTAAATGAAGTATATGTGAAGACAATTGAGCAGGGGTGGAAATTTACTTTCACATTTCAGATAAAAACGACGACCAAACACTGATTCAGGCATAAGTCTGTAAAAAATATTATGAACCTTATGTTTTACTTAAGTTTTACTTCAAGTATCAAAAGGAAAAGTACTAATTATGCAATAAAAAAAGTTCCCTGTGACTGATTATCATATTTTACTGTTGTAGATGCTCGATGTAGAGCTAGTTTTAGGTACTTAATATACAGTTTACTATTCTTCTTATTATTATTATACAGTTCATTATTGTTTTTAAGTTTTAGTAATAAAATTTACTTAAATGATTAAAGTAAAAGTATCTGTTCTGCAGTAAAATGTCTCCTGTGACTGATAATCAATTCTGAAATTATTAGATTTATGCAACAATGTATAAACAGCATTTTACTGTCGTACATTTAACCAGATTAGTCCAGTGGTTCCAATCCTTGGAGTCATTGAAATGATCAATGGGAGAGGAAAGAAGAAAAAATGTTCTGATACACAAATCTGTTTTCAATTTTTGGAATTTCCCCTAATTTTTTATTTGTTTCTTAAATATCGAATCATTTTACACCTTTGCGCCTTGAAGAGTTATTCAAATGAGACGTTTAGTGGGGAAATCACTCACTAACAAGGTGCGAGTTTACTTTAATTTATCAGCTTATGTGATTGTTTTTTTTCTTTATTGTAAAACTGTCGGATAGCTGTAGTCTAGTAAGTTCAAGTACAATATTTCTCTCTGAAATGTACTGCAGTGCAAGTATAAAGTAGCATCAGATGGAAATACCCAAGCACAAGTACTTCAGATTTGTACTTGAGTAAATGATTTCAGACTACAGAGCCAGTAACGTCTGTTTAAAACGGTCAGAGAAGCGTATCCACCCGAGGAAACAGTTGCGGGACGTTTCTTCGACTTCTTCAGGTTTCGCTTGTTTTTTTTTTGTTTTGTCCTGGAGAAAATATCGTTACTTCGTTAATATGGCTACATCGCAGCTACTGGCTGTAACGGTGGGTTTTGACGGGAAAAGAAAAGAAAAATACCAAACATTCAATACTAGCTGCCAGGCTCGGCTGCGCCTGATGAGACACTGACCTCTAAACTGCAAACTCACAAGCTAACATCCCTCTTTTTTTGTTTTAAGAAATATTAACTCACTGCTCCCCGTGGAAGTGGATGTGTAGCATCTCGTCGCTGGCAGGCTGACAGCCCGCCTGTGTCTGGACGACAGGGAGGTGACAGTCCGTCCCGTCAGGCGACAGAGACGACCTGCATTAAGAGACACTGCCATGTTGTTGTCTCTTCTGCTGCTGCTGCTGCTGCTGCTGCTCACGTGTTTCGGTTTCTTCTGCTCGTCGACGTGTAGCTGCAGCGCGCTCCGCCGCCCCCTGCAGGTCCGGAGAGGAACAGCAGGACCCACCTGACCGCCGGGACCCATCAGCACCACGGACAGCAGCCAGCCACATTCGGAATACGTGGCCTCCGATTTCCCGTTAACTCCAGCGCAACCAGACCTCCGGGTTATTGGATTATCATAATAGTGATTGTCATCATATGGCTTCAGTAAAGAGCCAGAAAAAAAACCTTGAAACAGACTAAAACAGCATATGACACTGTCAGACAATGAGGAATAATGTGATTTTAACTACTTTAAATCTACCTCATGGAAATTTAAAAGGGGACAATTGGATGTTAGGGGTTTGAATGGATCTGTTTCTTTCAAGGAAAGCCCTCATCAACAAACTCCACCAACTAAACTATTTTTAAAAATGACCTACATTTCCCTACAAAGCATACCAGATTGCATAGTTTTTTTTCAGTAAACCTTTCATGAAAAATTATTAGTAAATTAAGAAATAAAGCGTTACCCTTTTACTTCCTAACACAAAGGCCTGAGTCCTGTTTCAAAGCTTTCTCTACACTGCCAAGAGTTACATTTTGGTGAAGAAATATCGAATTCTGTATTAAGAATGCTAATACTAAGCGCCAGCTTAAACTGAGAAAACTGTGGCTTAGGACAGATCTGATAACAAACTTTAGGTTTTGGTTACTACAATATCGACGGGCGGACTATGAGACGATAGACCCCTTGGAAAAGACAGTAACCCCACATTGCGCCCCACCATTACTTTGTAGTCATTTAAAGTCTCTTTGTAGTTGTTTCGAGTCTCTTTAAAGTTACTGTAGTCTCTCTCTAGTTGTTTTGTGTCTCGTTCTGATCATTTGAACTCCCTTGCAGTCATTTGAGTTTCTTTTCGGTCATTATGCATCTCTGCATTTGTCTTGCGTCTCTTTGTGGTCATTTTAAGTCTCTCTGTAGTCCTTCTGTGTCTCTTTGTAGTCGGTTTATGTTTCTTCGTGATCATGTTTTTCTCCCTTTGTAGTTATGTCTCTCTTTTTCTGTCACTTTTTAATCCGCCCATTTCGATATCATCACATGTGTTTGTTACTCTACAGCAGTGGTGGAGGACGTGTTCAGAGCAGTTACTCAAGTAAAAATATTTGAGAACTTGGTTAAATTGCACCACAACCCTATACAGGTAAGAGAAACATCGTTAACATAACACAATATCAAACAAACCATGCACCTTTGGGAAAAGTCTGATTAAGCTTCATAAATATTCTAAATTTAAGGCACATTTCTGCATTTGTTATAGCTGTTTATGCTGAATTTGAGAGGAGAACAGCCTCTGGGCACAGTGGCGAATTTACTAGGACTTTTTATGTCACAGATAAGGATTTTTTTTCTTATTGCTGATGCATTAAAGGTGGGAAATGCATCTTTCATGACATGTAATAAATATTTTGTCATATTAACAAAGCATGATTCACCCTTGTTGCACAGCCAGGTCCATTTTTCATGCCAGTATTCAACTGGGGACTAAATGTCATTGTTTATTCACAGTCCAATTTTAACATGGCAGAGACAGTATCATTATTTTTCTTTTCTTTTTTTTCTTTTTTTGTTGTTGTTGTCGTGCCTGGTAATGACTTTGTTTTGAGAGTAGCAGTTCAGACACCCAAAGCCCATCTCACTTCTTGTAGATACGAAGGGTTTCATAATCCAAGTTTACACGGTGAAGTATTCATCCTCTCTCTAACACTCAAGTTTGAATGTAATTAATTCAGAATGTTAGGAAAAGAAAGCATAAAAGATAGCTTGCAAATTAGTATACTTTCATGACGTATACACTGCAATATACTATACTACACCATGCAAGTACATTGCTATACTCCATAGTAATGTAAGATAACAGCTTGCTGCAAGAAATTAGAGCTGTAGTTGATTAATCGATATTACTACCAGAAAATTGAAAAAATAAGAGATCGTTGGTGAGTTTTATGAATATGGACAAAACCGAGTTATGATGACGCAATACCCCGTGCTGGTAAATTTTAATGGGAGTTGTAGTTTTTGTATGTTCACAAGATAATTGTTGTATAGCTTTGTTAAAATCACGAAAATTTCCATTTCTAATAGCAAGTGCCGTAGTGGAAACGGATTTGTCTTACAAGACTGAAAGAACAAGCTTTGTTGCATTATGGGAAATGTAGGATCCAGTGCCTTGAGAACTTGACTCGCACTAGGAACTAAAAGTCTGGACATCTCGGTCTCTGCTGCTTCAGTTTTCCCCTTTCTTTTTTTTTTTTTTTTTTTAAATCTGCCCCCTGAGAAACCCCAAACTTTATGGGAGTACAATTCTGAGTTGCTGCAGTGCCCCTTTAATGTCTCTCTCAATTTTCTGCCTCTGGCTATTGTCTGTTTAGATCCAAATTTAACATCCAGGTTTCCTTTGAGTTTCTTTTTCGTTGGCTTTAGTCGGTGATTGTTGTGCTTATTTTTATCCTCCATCCGTCTCTCTCACGCCAATGACATTTACACTTACTCATTTGGCGGAGGACGCTTTGATCCAGATCAGCCTCCCGAGTGAGGCACCGCCGGGCCTGCGATCAGTGGACAACCGGCTCCACCACCTGCGCCACAGTCGCCCCCGCTGGGGGACTAAGGGGTCATTGTTTATTCATGAAACAAATATTGCAGAGGTTTGCTACACTATAAGTCCCCCAAGGAGTCCCCCCCCCCCCCCCATGTCTTGTCAAGTAAATGTGTGGAACTACAGTAACTCACATGAGAACAGCAGAGCGTCGGTCCACCACTCTCCTCTCCCGTCTGCTGCTGCTACCAGACAGACAGACACACACACACACACACACACACACACACACACACACACACACACACACACAGTTAGAGCGGAGGAAGCTCACGACCGACCGGAACAAGCAACCGTCTGACTCCCGTACATTTTTACGGATGCCCGAGTAGAGGGAAATCTCCCCGTCTGACCCGCAGAGCTACTGACTGAGGGGGGGGCGGGCGTTCAGCGGAGCTACAGGGGAACTCTCAACAAATGAGCTGAAGTGTCAGAGGGATTTCTTTCCCTTTTCGGTTTCCGGGTCTCCTCTTGTTGGCGTGCAGGAGAGATGCGTGCTTCGCTGGACTTATAACCGACCAGCGAATTCGCAGGCTGATGAAGCACTTTGTCCGTCCTTCTTTTTCTTTGCTTTGCTGCAACCCGGAGGGGGGGGGGGGCTGTAGCGCAGCGGTGATGGACCTCCGCTTTTGACATCTCGGTCATGCTCGCCTCCCGAGATGTTAGCTGGTGAGTTTGCGACCTGCTTTTGCACGCCTGCCTTTGCGAAACGCGTTACTTGAGCCCACAATCCCCACTCGCCCGACTTTTTAAAAGAGCGACGGGTGCTCGCAATGTTCCTCTATCGGCGCGCCTGAGAGATGGCGACCGAGCCGCGCCGGAGTCCAGTGAGCGGTCACCTGCACGTTTGCACCCGTTCGGGTGGATAATGACAGTTTATGCCACAGGTGAACGAATATCGGCTCGGTTTCTCTTCACAGCGAGCGTCCCTTAGGCTGCCACGAGCCGGCTGCGCAGTGACAATGGATCTCAAAGTAGAAACCGAAGAAACGGACCCACATCAACCACCACCCATAGAAGTTTTTGCGCACAGCTCGACCCTGCACGGAATCTCTCACATCTTCACGTACGAGCGGTTCTGCATCAGACGCTGCCTGTGGGTCGTTTTTTTCTTGGGCTCCCTCACCTTCCTGCTGTACGTGTGCGTGGACCGGATCCACTTCTACCTGGAGTACCCGCACGTCACCAAGCTGGACGAGGTCACGACCCCGATCATGACGTTCCCGGCGGTCACCTTCTGCAACCTGAACGCGTTCCGCTTCAGTCGGGTGACGCGCAACGACCTGTACCACGCAGGGGAGCTGCTGGCCCTGCTCAACCAGAGGTACGCACCCAGTCGGATTAAGAGGTGTAAAATGCTGCCCAGACTGCAATGTTCAAAGCCTCTTCCACTGCATGTGGCTCTTCTATGTCACTTATGATCCTTTATCAACTGTCTTTCATATTCCCTTTTATTATCTAATCAATTCTTCGTAGAAACTCTCCACCTTTTCCTTTTACAATCTGTCATTTTAAATCTATAAATTGGTTAGATATTGCAGTTGTAAGTGGTGGAAGGTAACATTTCCCCAAGTACTGCGCTTGAGGTACTTGTACTTTTCTGGAGCATTTCCATTTGACGCCACTTTATACTTCCAATCCACTATATTTCAGAGGGAAACATTGTGCTTTAGACTCCACTGTCACATTTATATGGCAGCTATAGCTACTAGTAACTTTGCAGATCCAGATTTTAGATACCAAACCTACAATGATCTTACAAAATGTGCTATATTATTACAGATTAAAATATATCTAATATATTAAATTATTAAAATTAGCTCCACCTTGAACGTCTGCCACAGCAAAATGCTGCTCACACATGAATGCAACAGTAATAATAATGCGAAAACACAATTTTCTGCATGGTTATAACTGAAACACATTACATACTTTCAAGTGATATTTTCACTGCAGCACTTTTACTTGTAACAGGGTATTCTTACGGTGTGACACTGTGACTTCTACTTAAGAAAAGGATCTGGTGATCTTATGTCTCACTCGCCCAACAAACTGTCTTGTCGAGTCATTCAGCGTGCGGAGAGGAGGCTTGTCAGGCTTGAACTAACTGAGGCATTGTAATCAGAAAGCTCCAGCTGTCCTGTCGGTGCAGCTGTAGGCTCTGGATACTGGAGCTGGCAACAGCATGTACTGTATCCACAGGAGGGAAAGATGTCGAGAGTCTGCTTCCTTTGATTATAAGTGAAATGGCAGATTTTTTTCTGAGTATTTTGCCATTTATACATTTAAATCCTCATGTCTCTGAAACTTCAGCAAAGCTGCCAAACAAAAACCCCATTCCTGCTAATTAAATCCACTTGTTTCTGGTTCTGTCAAAGATGTTGCTTCTCTTGATAGTTGCCACGCTAAAAAAAAAAAAAAAAAAAAGAACAGTTTTGAATGAATAACACATTTTCAGTGATTAGTGTCATGCACAGGGCTGTCCAAGAAGCAGAGGAGAAAGAAGAAAGATCTCAGACAAAGAGAGAGAAAGACTGTGACTAATCTTGGCTTTGGAAGCTGTTTGATAAACATGTTGCTATCCACTGTGGTGTTGCACTATTGTCCAAACGTCAACAGAAGCAGCAATAATGAAACAATCAGCAGGCTGGTGTCATTCAACACATTGAGCGAGTGTTGACCAGTGTGTGTGTGTTTGTGTGTGTGTGTGTGTGTGTGTGTGTGTGTGTGTGTGTGTGTTTGTGTGTCTGTGTGTGTGTGTCATCTGAGTGATCGTAAACATGAAAAAGTAAAAGCTCAGAGCGCAAATGATGTCAACCTTGAACAGAGATAGAGGACAGTACTCAGCATACAGTGCTAAAGGCTGGTGGTTTAACTTTTATGATGGTATTCAGCCAACTTCTACCCTAAATCTTTAATGAGGATTCCAGACTGAACACGAAAATTAGCATTCTCCCCCTGTGACAATGGTGTGACTGATAATCAACACTTGCCTTCTGGATTTTTTTTTTTTTTTTTACGTGAACACGTCTCCTAATCCCACATTTCCAGACAGCAGTACACAACAAAGACTTTTCAAAGTTGGAGACAGAAGCATAAAGGGGACTGGTTTTCCTTCTGAATTTCCCTTCTCCATTTACCCATCTCAACTCTTACACTCTGAAGTAAGTTTAGTGCTCATTATCCTGCCTCCCTTGGCAAGGTAGAGAAGAAATGAAACAGCACACTTAGCTGTTATACCCCCGGCCAGAAATGAAAGTGCTTGTGGCATGAAATCCATTTAAGAATATTCTCCACCCACTTCCCATGTTTGGAGTCACTGGTCTGGGAAATGTCTTGTGGCATGATATTTAAGCCGCACACATGCTGAAGTGTCAGCCTTTGTCAGCGCAAAATTATGGGATTTTATCTCATAAGTGCCTTCTTGGCAGGTTTGTCCACCACACAAACAGTGGGGAGCGAATGCCTCTCCTGAATTAAGTTGTTTTTCAATCACAGAAAAACACTCTCTGCCTCTGCCACAATGAGGCTCAGGCAGAGGCTGTAATCTTAATGTCAAAAAAAAAATCTACGAACTCATTTTTAAAACCCGAATGAGGCTATTTATTATTGATTTCATGTTTGTAAATGGCCCTTTGCCGCCATGAAAATGAAAAACATAAAGGTTACTGCACCTTGTTCCGAGTTTTATAAGAAATTCAATTGTTTAATGTTTAACTATGATGCCGTAATTGTATGTCAAACATTACCAGCTGCTGCTTAAAGAACGTAAACCACATAAATTCATTGTAATTCATGTAATGCATTAAGCACATGGGGTGTATTAATACTATGTTACACAAAAGATCAATCAAAGACCATATTCACATAACAGTAGCAACATTCATATGAGAAATTTCTAAAAGGCCTTTCATTTAAGGCAGTGTTCAGAAAAAAAAAAAAAACCTCCAAGCAATCTGCTCTTCGGTGAGTCCATTAAAATCGTGACATTTTTAATAATAGCACAGTGGGAGATCGCAGCGAGAGTAGAGAGTGGGTGCATTTACAGCTACTCAGCTCTCTTTTAATACAAGGCAGCTTGGTCAGATTTTTGTGTGCTCCATTAAATAAAATGAAATTTCCCAGTTCCACTGATAATGCTGCGTGTGATATGGGTTGACTGGCTCACCACTCAGTTACTCGAGGCCTCTATTCTCAGTGTTGTTTTTAAAAAAAAAAAAAAGACACTGGTTGGTGATACAGAGAGAATGAATATCACAGAAATGCAATTTAATAACCAAGCTATTGATAATGTGCCAATATCTGTATGGCTGTTGGTGCTTAAGAAAATCATAAAGAACTTATAATAAGTGATGAGGATAAGATGAGACATGAAGAGGAATTAATCTTTAATTTAATTAAACAACCTAATAAGTTTAGAACGTATTACTACACTGTAATCTAGGATTTAATGCAAGACCATAAAAGATAGCCATAGCTTCTCAATACTGCAAAATCAAAAGTATGGACCAAACACAACATGCAGTACATTCGATATTGATACCAAATATCAAATGCAAAGCATATATATATATATATGTATACATGCTTGTAAAGAATCTGTAATGATACACAAGCACGTCCAATAGTCTACAGCCATGCTAACATGCTGATTTGTAGCAGGTGTAATGTTTACCTTGTTTACCGTCTTAGTTTAGCGTGTTAGCGTGCTAACATTAGCATGCTAACAAACGGAACTAACGTATTAGTTTAAAGCGGATTTGATCTTTATTTAATACTAACAGTGTATCAAATGACACTGTAAAAGAGGATGAGACACAGCGAAAGAGGTCACTCGCAGTGATTGAACCTACAGAGAATTATCATCTGAATCTGTAGCTCCCCTTTAGAGTGAGTTTCAGCTCATTGTTTAGCTGTCCAGCCGCAACTTTACAGTTTTCAGGAGTTAGTGGGGGGTGAATATTGGACTTTCATTTGCCAGGTGGCCACAAACCTGACTCTAAATGAATTCTAATTTTGCGCCGTAACTTCTCGATGTGTAAATAAGCACCTGTATTGCTAAGTTCACCATATCAACCTAAAAAGTGACAATATACCAGTGTTGCTTTCACAACTTATTTCCACCAAAAAAAAAAGAAAAAAAGAAAAACAAAAAATCTGTCATTGCGGTTTTAAACACAAAGTACAGCTGAGGCTGATGGGAATCTCTTTAATTTTGCAGGTATTTGGTCATAAATTCAATGAAGTAGGGGTCAAATAAAAAACTCGACCTGATATGGGCGCTAAAGAAAAAATGAAGGGACCACCAAAGTTATTCTAGGTCATCCTCAGGGGAAAATGAATGTCAAAACCGAATTTCTTGACATTCTACCCAATAGTTGTGGAGACATTTTGGAGCACAAACTCATGGTGGCACTAAAGAAAAGTTAGAGCATCACAAATCAGTCCATACAGTAGATTTTCACAGTTATTTCACGGGATGAATGAAAACGTTGACCTACTGGTGGTGCTGGATGAAAAGCCTTGATCACCAGAGCCTTTCGGGATTCATCCTCTGGACACTGTGAATGTCTGTACAAAATTTCATGGCAATCGGTCAAGCAATTTTAGAGATATTTCTGTCTAGACCAAAGTGGTGGACTGACAGCCCATCACTGCCATCCTTGGATCCACCATGAAAATCTCTATTGATAAGTAACATCATTCCTCTAAAAAAAAAACAGAAACTCATAAAATATTTTCCTTTTGCCGTACATTTGCCAAATGTTCGAGTCAGACTCACTTTCGAATACAGCTATCAGTCAGTTTAAGAATTCACATGAAAGTTTAACAAAATGTCGTCATGGCCAAAACAATCCTATCAACATAAACACAAACACATTTTTCCTCCAGTCTCAATCTCACGAGCCGAAGTACTGTGTAGCCTGAAGCTGCTGCATCGAGAGTAAATGGACGGCTGGGTTTATGGGCCCGTGCAGCTCTTGTCTGAACTTTATTATATACTGTACAATAAGGCATTACGCTCTGGTATAGCTATCACTTCAGAGCCATAATGCAACAGAAAAAACATTTTTTTTTCAAATTTACTGGGTTTACTGTCCCTTTTGATTCATTCTGGACTTCGTTTGTTAACTCCGGTTGACCGGAGTAAAGGTTCAGTGATAAAGACTCATAAACCTTTGTGAAGTGTGCAATAATGTTTAAGGCTGAAATTCACTTTTCATGAAGCCTGCTTTTTCATCAAGCAGTGGTTATTCACTGCGAAGGCCTGCTGCTCAAGGAACTCCATCAATCCCTACCAAACTTACAGGACATAAAATCTGCATTTAGAAATGCATAAAGTATTTCTTTGACCTCTCTTTTTCTTTCTGTTTGTCCGTGCAGGTATGAGATCAGGGACATTCACCTCGTGGAGGAGAGCGTCCTGGAGAGCCTGAAGGTCAAAGCCGACTTCCATAATTTCAAGCCGCGACCCTTCAACATGCGCGAATTTTACGACCGCACCGGTCACGACATCAATGACATGCTGCTCTCCTGCCACTTCCATGGCACCGAATGCAGACCTGAGGACTTCAAAGTGGTAAGTCGTCTCCAAGAAATATTTGATCGTGATTATAGGATAAATGTGATGATATTCTTTGTTTTTCCTTATTGTAGACACATTTGATTAAAAAGGAACTAAAACAAACCATGATTTCTGCCCCTACAAATCTAAAAAGCAAATACATATTTGGTCAAAACTGAGTCAAGACCACTGGCTTTTGCGACATTTTATTTGATCTATTTTAATAAGAAAATAAAAATATAAATAAATAAGTATTTTTATCATTAAACAAATATTACAGACAGAAAATAATGAATATTATTTACCATATACAAATAATAATAATAGCAGTCCTAGACACTCCTCAACACACACATACAATAAAGATAATAACCAGACTGATAATAACCAGACTGGTCAAAAGAAAGTAATCACTTATTCCATGTTGATAATAAATAGATAAATAGAAAATAAATAAATAAAAGGAGGTACAGTATGCATTCAGTCAATCCTTTCAGCTTCCATATTGTCTACAAAATGTAGGAACAGTGTCCATGAATCTCTTTATAGATCCCTTCATAGAATAGTGGATCTTCTCAAATTGTACACAATGTCTCAGATCCAGTGTCCATATGTTGGAGGTGAAGAATCTTTCCATTTGGATAAAATAGGCCTTCTTGCAAAAAGTGTGCAAAAAGCAACCACATCAGCTTGACACCTCTTAACCCTGTGAGGGGGAGCTCCAAAATTGTACAGTGATGGAACCGTTGATTTTCCAGAAATTCTGGAGAAGGTTTCGAAGACCAAGTCGGATCATTTCGGACAGGTACAAAACATGCGGAGCAATGTGGGTTGGGACTTCTTCAACCAGTGGAACGATGAACAACTCCAAACTCAAGAACAACATCTTTAAGACCGACGGCTTTTTGACATTTGACTTTACCACATAAAATAGAAATATGTGTGAAGAAAATAAAAATAACAGCATGTAAAAACCAACCTGCAGTGGCTGCAATTTGACCAGTTACCGGTAACTGGTGAGATATCCTTTGCTACAGCTAATTTACCCACCTAATTTACTCTACCCTTTCCTGTATCTGCAATTGTGATGCTCCAACACCGTAATTAATGAGTTTGTTATACCAAATAAATAATATGACAGCTACATCTAATCATAATAGATTAAAAAAAAAAAAAAAAAAAGGAACACCAGATCAAGTAGCTAAACCCTAACTAGCCTAGCTAGCAGAGCAGCAGTAATGGTCATCTCTGTAGCCTCTGACTCCAGTGAAATTCATGCGACTTGAGGTGATTAAGCTACCTTTAAATCACATTAAATGGAATTTCTTCTCAAATGAAGAAAGCTAAAGAAGAAACGACATGTTTTTTCGCTGAGTGTTTTGAAATGTTTTTTGGTTTTTTTTAAGATTCGTGCAAAGTTCGTGGCAATTAATAATAATAATAATAATAATAATCAGTCTTAAAAGGCATAAGATTAAGGCTTTAAAACTTAAATATAATACCCCATTTAGCTAGGAGCCCTCATATTTTCTGTATTCACTGTTGTCTGCCTTTGTAAGGCAGAAATGATCCTACTACCAAGTCCAACTGATATTTCAATTCCCCACATATTTTGTGTGAGGAAATATAAATCATAATGCTGCATCTATTGCGCTCATTTATCTGGTTTTTCTAGAGCATAAAATCTTTTTCGGATAGTCTATACTAGTTGTGATGGAAATCCCGTGAGCTGCTGGAAGAAGGTTCGGGAGACCCCGATGGCTTAAGCAGAAGCGTTTTATTGATGCCCGATGCATCAAGAGGAGTAATGAGCAATACAAATTGACACTGCGTAATGCCACCCAATTCTGTAGCGTTTTTTTCTGAAAAGGGTGTATTTAAACCCACGTTATCCTCAGGTGGCACAGACTGTATCATGTTGTATATCCCAGTTGCTTCCGTCCGACTCAGACAAGGCTTGTGCAACTACTTGACACTGAGACACTGAGACACTGGCTGTTTGTTATGGCTATGACCTCTTCCACCGGAGGCTCTGGCTGTCCTATCTCTACCACTACATGCGTAGGCCCTGTGCTTCAATGTTGGCTGCTATGGTTACTGCTGATGGGAGTGGAGCAGATGTGCCTAAACAACTATGCTAAAGACAAACAGTGAACCGCTGTCTATAGTAGGTGACATGTGAGTGTGACCTGTGGGCAGAAATTTACCTGAATAAGAGAATAAAGACTAAATGAAAGGGAATAGATTAAATGAAGGAAAATTCTTTCACATTTGGGAAAACAACATCTGAGCTTTGGGGAGCTTATTTTGGGAAATACACTTCTTTTTTCGCTCAGAGTTAGATTGATACCACTCTCAGGTCTGTATGCTAAATACGGAGATACAATCAAGAATCAGATGAAGGACAGCGCTCCACTTAAATTTCAGGCAGCCGCCCCCTCCTCAGCCAACCACAGGTGAGCTTAATAAAATAAAATGTATGAATGCTGTATAAAAAAATCAAGTAAAAATTAAGTTAAATTTTCCATTTCCTGTCAAATTAAGAATAGTGATGTATGATGGATACTGACATCTGCATATGAACTATTTTTCCTTTACCTACTACAGAAAGTTTCATAAAGACTCAAATATAATGAGTGGGTGCTTAATAACTAAACCAATTAACACTTTCTCCATTTCCATTATAATTAGAACCAAATTGCGTCTGCCATTTTTGGAAATATCCTATCGCTCACAAATGTGCAATTCACTCCTGTGTGAATAATGTTTGCTAGAAATGACATTTTTTTTAAAGAAAGAAAAATATAGCATGTCACCATGCGTATGCTTTAAAATTAAGGTCATTTTTACAACACACAGTGCTTTTGATACAATGTTTGAATTGTAGAGTGCAGACGACACACAATGTAAAAATGATAGGATTATCTAGTTGTAGTGGGTAAAAGAATGATGAACCCCCCACAGCAAACACCGAGCAAACCTCTGAGTGAACCGAAGGAAAAAGTATGTCGTTTTCTGACCTGAGGATACCTGCTGTGTTTTTTTCTGTGGATGCTGCTGGTTTGAATTGAAACCTCCGGTGAAAATTTGTGAAAGTACATAGTAGTTGTTTGGGGATGCACTGTAGGTCTTTAATCCCCAGAAGCACAGACAGACATTTAGAGTGCAAAGTCAGATATACACTTTCAGCATTGATTTCTTCTTTTCCTTGTTTTTGGATGAACACTTAGGGTTGTGTTTATCAGTCTGTGTAAAGAATGTTTTGAATCTGTGCCGACAACGTCTTGTTAAAATTTATGATCCAACACCATTTTGAGCATTTTATTTATTTAGTTGAGTCCCTGCGGCTCTGTGTTAATGTTTACATCTACCATTTCATCTTTTTACTGCTATTTTACTCTACCTCAGAACAAGGGAGGGGTGGCATCGTACAGCAGTGCCCTTTGTAATTAAACCCTTCTGGAGCAGAGATGTGGAATAATGCAGAGGAGCTGGTCAAAGAAATGCGTTTTAACAGTCCACTGACATTATACGTGTGTGACTGACTGATACACAAGTAAGTTTTCCCTGCAGCAGAACGCAGAGCTCCCTGGCTGTAATGTCTCTGCCATAAAACCCTGATGTTGTTGCTGGCGCACCCAGACACGGTTGCCAATAGTCCCTGGCATCTGACGTGGCTTTTAATTTGAAGCTGATGAGCACTGATTCCACGCAGCGGCCTCGCTGAATAGATTTTATTAAGTTTAATGGAAGTTGTCTTTTTCTTTTTTTGTTTTTTTTTTCCCCCCGAAGAAGATTAATGTGTGTCTTCAGCGGATATCTGTGGTGGTTTGGAAGAATTTGTCCCTAAAGGGAATATAAAAATATAAAGTGAGTCAACGTTTTTATTTTACCTTGATTTAAACCAAAAGAGATTATTTAAAAAAAAAGCTTGTATGTGTTGGCCTAAGAGATTTATTTTTGGTGGGGAACATTAATAAACACTTTCATACACAATGACATCAAAGAGCAGCTCTACACACTGCCACTTACCGTAGCAGCTGCACTGAAGCAGCTTTGATGGGATACTTCTGCTTCTGGGCAGTTTGACTATTTTTCCTATGAACCCAGTGAAACAAAAACTACTGGATGCGTCTTTTATGCCTCCACTGTTTGAAGCAAAAATATTACTTTACCAGTACCTTTATCAGATGTGCCTGGCAGCAAGTAGCAACTCTGATCTATTTTGATTTCTTTACAATAGCTCCTTTCCAAATGTAGAGTTCAGTTCAGGATTCTTGTGATCACTCTTAGAGCCCTGCATGGTCAGACACCTGCTTACGTTAGAGAGGTGCTACAGCACTGTATCACCTGTCGTTCTCTAAAGTCTTCTGATCAGGACCACTCTCAACCACTCTACTTCAATGTAGTGTCATTCATTCAGTGTCATTTTTGTGCTAACTTTTTCCACCGTTATGTCTTTTTTTTGTCTTTTGCACTTTTTTTTTTTTTTTTTTTTTGTTTCTGTCTACGCACCTCGTCTTTTCCTTTTGCACTCTGTGTCGACTGTTTTGTTTTGGCCACAGAGAAACAAAATTTCATCAAACATCATGGATATAGATGGGTTGTCAATAAAGCTCTCAAGTGTAGTAATATTTTAACATATTAGAAAATATTTGAAGCCTAAAACATAAGCCAGTTACCCCCAGGCTAACTCAGAAGTCATGTTAACATGTGTTGGAGCGGGTGGTGAGAAGAGGAGGTAAACCCATGGAAATATACATCAGTGCATAGGTGTTGAATTATTGCAGAAGGCAAACATTTGGAACTCAACAGTTTACTCAATAGTGAGCAGTAAATGACAGCTGTTGAATCGCACAATGGTAATTTTCACTTCTTGTCAAAGGGTAGGTACAAGGCAGCGAGGAAAAGGAATAGAGAGAGAAAACCAGGTCTGTGAGCAGGGCAGGAAAAAGGTGTTGGGGAATGAGGAGCATATGAGCAAGTAGGTGTGGGAGTGATGGGAAAGTCTGAGGGCACCTGGTCGTCAGCTGGTGAATGGAAGGGACTGGAAATATCAATAGAGATAAAAGAGTCTGGAGAAGTGAGAAAATTGCTGAGGGCAGGGACGGATGCAGAATGGGCAAAATAAACAGGACTGAGGCAGTCATTTTGAGACATCTATAAAATGCAGCACATTGCATTGTGGGGTTGTTAGCGGAAAGTACTCGTTTCGTCGCATTGTGGAATTTTTGAGGGCAATATATAGTGAATAGATTCTCACACTCAGAATTCAGATTCCCAAAATAAAGGGCGGACAGCAAATGTAGTACAATACATAGTAAAAAAGGGCTGATTTCGGACACAGCCATAAATTTTTACTTTGAAAAAAAGTCTGAATTTACCCAGAAGGTACGGCAAATTAGTGCTATTTTAGACAGTCAACTCAAAAACTACATGGTTTCGTGCAACTGATGAATTTAGACATCTCCAATAGTCTGACTATTGATTTAAGACCTCGTGCATGGTCTCTCAGAACTAGTTCTTAAGACGTGCTGTCCCTCCTCATTGGAAATCAAACGTGGTGTTCGGAATGCCCAGACTGGAAAATGGGGATAACTGCGCACAATGTCAGACAATCCCTCTAGCAAGACATTGACAAGTGAGAAGTACAATGCCTGGCTCCTATCTCACCTCTGGTTTCAGAAAGCTACAGAAATGTTCAGGCAAGGATCCACCTAAAAGACTGTAAATCCTGCTTAAGCCATAGTCGAAATCTATCTTTGTGCAACCGAACCCAGGGCTTGTTGGTTGTGGCCTGGTTCCAGACCTCTGAATATGCCCACCCACATCTGTGATTTGTTCACTGATTCATAAATAAATAAACAAACAGAAATGAAATGAAATGGCAATTCAGTCTGATTGTGAGGTCATGTTGGTTGCAGCTCACGCCAGGCCTCTTAACTGAAGCACACTCTGCCTCTGGGGTTGTGGCTCCTCAACTTTTGAACTCGTGGACTCCGCAAATCCTCACAAAGCTGGATTCCATTTAGCTGTTTCAGTTTTAGGGTCTTGCTCCTGTGCGTGCGGGCTCCCTGTCACACTGCCATGACTTACTGGCACACTAGTACGGAGCCATTGTTGTTATTATTAGTAAGACCGGTGCTTTTCCTCCTGTGACAAGTCAAAATGTCTGCTGTGAAAAAGACATATTAAGATTACATAGGCCAAAATTGCCTTTCGGGGTGCCTTCACACTGCACACTGAAACATAACAGGGCCTTTAATTGGTTCGTTCTCCTCAGAGGAAGAAGAGAAAATATTAAATTCCCGAAACAATCAGTCCCTTGAACCCTTGAAAGGTGAAGATTGTGGTTCTGTGGCACTTTAATGATGAAGTAGTTGTTGGCTGAGCTGAGTGCCCTTCTCCTAAACCCCAACACTGCATCTCGAATTTTCCCTGATAGGATTCGAGGTAGCCTTCTCGTTGTGGTCCCAAACATTTGGTTAGTGCTGCCTCAATAATTCATTTCAGCGCTGGAATATGAAATGCACACATATGAAGCATGTAAATAGTTGTTTGGTGCGTGCGTGCGTGCGTGTGTGTGTGTGTGTGTATGTGTGTGTTTGTGAGTTTCTAGTCCTCACACAAGCATCTTATTGACCTTTCTGTGTTTTCTTCTAATTTGAGGGGGATGGATAATTTATGTAGTAGTTAATTTATGTAGCCCACATGTCCGAGACTGTTTCTCAAACTGCCCCCCCCCCCCCACTCCCACCTCTTCACAGCTCTCCACTGTGTCTACTATGATAGAGCAATTTCTCTTCTCTTTGAAGAGCAGTGTGATGCTCAGGAAATTGCATTTGGCCAGAACATAGTGGCAGCAGAGAGGTGTTTCCCCTGGAGAGGTTTAAGGCCTTTATTTCTCTCCTCTCAACTTCCCTTTGTTATCTACATCACCGCACAGCTCCATAAAACTGGAAAATGCACTTCCTTTGAAGACTGTCTTTGATGCATTGCACTGTTAATCTTTTCATTGTTTCATTGCAAAGTGCTTGATGAATAAGGAAAGAGGTATATCCCAACTGACTTTTCTTTGTGAAAAGATCAAAAGGGGAAAAAAAGAGGCTGATAAGAATCTATTTTGGGCAGTTTGCAACAAGGATAGATTCAGTGCTCAACTGAATTGACGGGATCACTTGTTTTTTTAAGAAAGAAATTCATACTGTAAAATGTGGGGAACAAGAGAGCGAAGAGTGATTTTGCATCCCACTGATGGCACATACAGAAAGTTGACAATATGTTTTCATCAGAATTATAAATGTACCAGTTCCTTTTCTGCATCCTGTCAGCTAATATTTCCTCTTCAGCTGAGGCAGTGTTCAGTCATACATCCGGATCGTGAACAGTTACCCAGAAAGGGAATTTTATACTGTGTATGTTCGAATCGTTGTTCACTTGAAAAGTTTTAATCCTCTTTGTATCCAATTCAATCTGACATGATTCCTCTGAGATTTTAAATTTGAGTTTAATTGAAAACTGATCCCTCACTTAGAGAAACGAATAAATGGCTCCGGACGAAAGCACCCAGCGCTCCCCCTCTGCTCTCCAACAGTTGAAGAAAATCATCATCGCTAATTGGACTCTGAGGTATGTCTGTAGTAGACAGCAAACTGTGCTTATTTAAAAACCCACTCACCAGAGAACTCCAGCAAAGGAGGACGGAGCGAGATTCCCACTCTGATGAGCACTTCCCTTGGTCTGGTGCTTGGCCCTTTTTGTTTGTCAGACTCAGGCTTTGACGGCTCTACCCTGGGAATAGCTGCGTGTTTGCGAAGCTCCCAGGACACGGCTGTCATGCCAGTTGTGTTATAATTTCTGTACTCTGATCGCTCCTGCCATGTCTCAAGATTGAGACGCAGTTGTAGATTTTGAAGACAAAATGTAGGACATGCTATGCCTCGAAGAAAGGAAAAGACAGCTTGGTGGCGTGAGAATCCCTGCATTGTGCGGCTGTGAATGTATTAAGAAAGTCTGTGCAGGAAATTAGATAAGCAACCCTTAAAGGACCATTTCTGCATGTTTACATCTGTTCACTGTAACAACTACACTGTATATTGTACTTACATGACTAACTAGTTTTCACAGCAGTCGCTGCTCAGTTGCATAATGCAGCAGAGATAAAGTAACTTTGACAATAAATAGATACATAAAGGTGACTAGATGTTTGTAGGTATGGATTACTTTTCTAAAGCAGGTGTAGGCAAGGCCATTTTCAAACTGTGCTGGCATGAACTGAAGCCAGTGGCTGTCTGGAAGGTGGGAAATCTAAAATGTACGGTATGCTTTGGAAAATGGTCAGCGGTAAGTAAAATATATTCTCCAGGGATTGAATAAAACATACAAAACCACTTCGCTCGCTTCAAATCCCAAATACAGTTTCATTTCTGTACTGGGATTTTTTTTCATCGAAGACCGGGATTGCAATTGCAAAACATGGCCAGTGCGCTTTCATGTCTGTTTTCCAGTTTCATTGCCATTAAGCTCATGTAGTGATGGTCTTTAGCCCCGACCTGAATTCTCCAAAAGCAATCCAGAGGGTGACAATGTCCTCAGATTTTGCTGACAACTCCTGCTGTGCTGGGTGCTGGAAAAGAACCAGAGTCTCCGGGGGATAACAGTCCATCTTTCCCTTGGCAAGAATATACATAGGCTTGCATTTCCTCTGGGTTTTATGGCCTGAAGCGACAGATGTGAAGCGCAGCCACCACCCACACCACCCAGCGGCTTGTGGGTCAGCACAGCTGTGCTCCACAGCCTGGCGCCTGAACCTGTCACATTCTCCTGCGCTGAGTTAGCAAAGTTATGTCACCTCCTGGTCCCAGTGTTTATCCTCGTTTTTTCCTCCTCCCCCCTCTTAGGCAGTTTTCTGCATTCCTCCTTCGTCTCAACCCCTGCGCAGCGCTCTCCTCACATCAACCCCCATGGGCATGACAATCCTCATTATGTTTTCATGTCATGCTCTCTCCTCTTCTTTCTATCTCTCTTTCCCTCCCTCATTCTTATGCCCTTTGTTCCCTTTGCTCCCACGACATCCCCCTTTTCACTCCCTCATTCAGGAGCCCTGGGTTCCAGAAAACAAAAAAATGAAGAGAGCATAGGTGAAGAAAGTACAAGCACAGGAAATCACTTGAACAGCTTATATATTCTCACATCCCACAACACCACTGTGATGAGGATATGAACACTTAGAGAGGATTAAATCACTGTTTGCCCCGCAGTGCTGAACGAGGGGTATTTAGTGCTGACCACCTTCAAAGACTGTTTGAGGAGCAGAGTAATCACATTACCTACATCAGCAGGTGAATACTCAGGGCTCATAAAGGAGAGTAATCCTGTACACGAAAGCCTTCTGTCAGCAGTGAGACTGCCAAAGCCGGAGAGCTCCAGAGAAAATTTACTGAGCGTATTTTAAAACAGGAACTTTACTAAACATTCACCTCCCCTTACATCCCCGCAGGTTAAACCCCAACATATCGTCATGCATACAACTTCAAAGCCGTGTTACATTGCGAGTCCGCCAGACTCCCTCGTGTCTTTTCAGTTGTTGTGTGAAACCTCAGACTCAGAGAAGACCTCAGTAGTCAAGCTTCTAGCCAAATGGGGCAACACTTTTAACCCAATGTCCAGGAAAATGGAGAAAGAAAAAAATGGATCGATTAAGAAGAGAGTCCGATGAGGTGACGTTATTTAAGGGCGCCAGTCACAACTGGGTGGAAAACTGGATGCGTGCTTCATATACGTCCTGAGTTATTTGACTATCCCACCTCAGCCAAACACAAAAATTGCAGTGTGTGGCAATGTGGCTTTTTTCCACTCCGTTTTTTTATGCACATAATAACAGGTGGATGGAAACACACTTACCGTCTTCTTTCTACCTCCCTCACTCTCTTTCTGTCTCTCAGGTGCCCCATTGCAGAAATACTCTTTTGTTTCATGCCGTTAGAGGCTAAAACCCCTTGAGGACAGAGAAACTGACCCACAGAGAGTTTTTAGGATGAGTAGGGGCGAAGTATAGCGCATCACTGAGTGCAGCTAAAAGAGAAGGAAAGATGGAGGTAGGAAGGAGGGGTGCAGTTTTGCCATGAGAGAGCAAAAAGCAAAAAGCAAAAATCGTTTTGACAGGAAGAGGGATGGCCAGATTGATAATCTGTGATCCCTGAGCTTCAAAGCATCTCCACTTGCTCTAGTCTACTACAGACTAATCATTATTTCCAGTGTCCCTCCCTTAACTGTAAGAGCCACCCAAATAACCCTAAACTAATTTGTTCATCTTAAAGCCCCGATAAATCCTTTTAAAGGGCGGACAGCCACACGGCATCCCCATTACTCCATCTGGTTCCTAGACGGATCAGTAATGCTGCTATTTGCCCATGCCTGAGAGGGGAGAAACGCTTTTTGTGAAGACATTTCGGACCGGGGAAGGAGGAAGAAAAAAAAAAAAGGAAAAAAAAAGCAAAGCAAGGCTGAAAATAGCCTGGGTCGGCTGCACTGCTCTGCACATGGTTTATTTATCCCGAGCATTAGTGCAGGTGACTTGAGGGCCGGGCTCTGTGTGGGCTGGATGCGGGCTGGCAGAGGGCTAGCTGTGACTCAGACTGCTGGATGGAGTTTAGGTGGAAGAGACTGAGGAGAAATGATGCCGCGGTTCAGACTGCCGAGCTCCTCTGTACTCGCCTGACCCCACATCAGTCTAATTGTGAGGTCGGCTGGGAGACACAAAGGTCTCTCTTAGATGTAACAAAGAGACTAGGTAGTCAGTGGGGTAAAGTAACTAAGTACATTTACTCAAGTGATGTACTCAAGCATACTTTGGAAGTATTTCCACTTTATGCTACTTTAAACTTCTGCTCTATTACATTTCAAAGGCAAATTTCATAGTTTTTACTCCACTTCTTTTATTTGAAAGCTTTATTTACTAGTTAAAAAATGATACATTTATAAAATCAGAAGAATAATATTATAAGGTCTGTTTATGTGGGATGGGCCTCGCTCCGGAGTGTCAACCACAGCACAGGAAGTCAAATTTCTCTCTTTAGTGTAAATTCAACATACAGCACAGCAAAACAAGCCCAGAGTGGGCATGTGTATAACCTGTACAGGAGGAAAATATGAAAACTGTGACCAACAAAACCAATAAAACTGTAAAGAGGTGGTCTACTAATGACTGGGAAGTAAATCGTTACGTATAGAAAAAATCATCTTCACGTAAGCAAATATACGTTGCGAAAATGGCCAAAATGCCCTGCCAGCACATATAACACTGTCCACAATGCAGACAGAGAAACCGATCACCTCCAAATCTATCAACAGCTAATATGGAAAAGATATCAGCTCAACAACAATATTAACAGGACTGAACAACATGTAATTATCGTAAGGCACTAGGATGCGTAATATAACTGAGGAATAAGCGCAGTTCGTAAGCTCATGGCCGTTGCAGTGCCCGTCAGTTAACTCTGTCTGTGAGATATTAGGCAGCATTACATGTACCCAGTAAACTCTGTAAAAGGGCCGGTTTTCCAGAATAAAGATGTGTAAAATTTACTGTGTCGTCAAAACACACATTGCAGAGCCTCACGTGCCAAGTATGGGAAGGATAAAGCAGCACACGTCAGGGTTTTCAGGCAGCAGAAACTTCTCCTCTATCTGCAACGTGCCACTAGATCTTTAGTTTTCCAGGAGCGCGCCTGTGTTTTTCTTTGCCTCTGCAAAAAGCCAGACCTGATGTGAGTCTTTCTGACAAAATATGATGCACTGCTAAAGATTAAACTGCTTTCTCAATCTTTTTGAATCGGCAATCATTACAAAAAAGCGTTGCCTGGTTGAGGCCCCTTGTCATATTTCAGATGTTTGTGAGTTCCACCAAAGAGACGTCTTCCCTCTAAACATTCCATATGGTTTTATTCAATATTTCACAAAAAAGGCACAAAAAATAAGAAAAATTGAAAGAAATTTGTGTTCAAAGCTTTTTTTTTCTCTCCCATCATCATCTAACACCCCTCAGATTTATCTTGTGACCCTTTGAAGGGGCAGCCGAAAGGGCACTCTTTCTGCCAAATGTGTTTTTTTTACTTGTGATACTCATACAAAGTACATTTTGCTCTCAATACTTTCTCTTAAGTAGGATTTCGAATGCTTTTACTTTTGATGTAGTATTTTTAGATTGGTGTATCGGTACTTTTACCAGAGGATTTGAGTACTTCTTCCACCACTGTGTGTTTGTATCGGGTGGATCAGGAAGGTTAAAATCTTTTGGCTGTCGTGATGTGCAGGCAGTTATTGTTTAAACCCACTGAGGTTTATGTTAAATTCAAGTCAAAAGCCCAATGTTTTTCAAGGTTATCATGTCAGACTGAGTGACCATCACAAGACTTTTTCATTTGATGCAATGGTGCAGCCATGAAATCATGACATACTGGATTTGAATATTTCACTCAGTATGAATGTGATATTGTTTTAATAAAGAGAAAGTAACAAGCAGATGCAGAATATACAAGATATTGTTCAACAGGGAGGAAACAATGACAGGAATTTCACAGGAATATTAGGAACAATTTTGTGGTTTAAATGTGTTATCCAGTCAAATGCAGAGAAATCCATAAACACAGATACACAGCCATTTCCAATAATCCTGCATTGTCAGGGAACATGCACTGTAAACGTAGCTGAGTGATAGCAGACACCCACTAAACCTGTAAACAATCAAATAATCCTGCCGCAGTACAAACAGCACTGACAGAGACACAAACACACAGAGGCGAAGGCAGCTGCTGGGTTCTCTCTCACCTCGAAATGTCTTTCAGAGGAACCTGCTTTCATGTCTTTGTGTGTGTGTGTGTGTGTGTGTGTGTGTGTGTGTGTGTGTGTGTGTGTGTGTGTGTGTGTGTGTGTGTGTGTGTGTGTGTGTGTGTGTGTGTGTGTGTGTAAAAACTGCACAAAAAACTGTGTGCAGACAGACGGAGGCTCTGTGTGCCATGACGTCGGAGAAATGGACGCAGGGCAGGACAAAGTGAGAAAAGACAGATGGGAGCAGTTGTAGTGACAGGTGAGGATGTAGACTGTATTCACTGTAGGTGTGAAACACTGAACGAGGCAAGGACAAATGGGTGAAAGAAAGGGGAGAGGGGAAAGGTAATGAGCTGGAGGCATGTTATTTAGAACCAAAATTACGGTTGTAATGAGGAGGTTTAGAATGGAAAAAGAAAGCGACAGGAGATAGGAACAAGTATGGAACAATAAAGGCTCCCTCTTATGTGTTCCTCTTCCACGGCCATAATGAATCATTTATTTTAATATGCAGGAAAATCCTGCCCAAATTTACTCTGCTCATATCAAAGGCTATTATTATTATCTGCCGGAAAACTATTGGGAAAGTAGGAGATAGGAATTTTGAGTCAGTAAGATCAGACACAGGTGCACACGTGCAGTACACACACACACACACACACACACACACACACACACACACACACACACACACACACACACACACACACACACACACAGAGAGAGAGAGAGAGAAAGAGAGAGAGAGACAGAAACACAAACCTACACACAGATAAAGTGCTGGTGCAGGAGTCAGTGGCATTCTCAACAACAGCAGTAGACTCCTGGGAGAACAGCCGGGAGACTGATTAGTATTTCCTGGATGTGCCTTTGCACTGTTATATCAACGTCAGACTGGCATTTCCACCACAATTACAGAGCTAATCAGTTAACCAGTGATGGCTGCGGCTTGGCCTGCAGCCTGAGTTTAGGCAACATTTCTTTCTGTTGTTTTTTCCTTTTTAATGTGTCTGCGGGAAGTAACGACACGTCTGCGGAAATAAGTGGCAGGAGCCACAGTTCACTGGCTGATGTGTGCGTGTGTGTGTGTGTGTGTGTGTGTGTATGTGTGTGTGGTGTATTGTTGCCTTGGCTCCTGGGGATACTGCACTTTCTTGAAAGATTATCATTATGACATTTTGTGTTTACCACACGGAATATAATGCAGACTGAAGGGAGGGTTGGGAGACAGATATAAAGGCATTTACAGGCTGACAGGGAGGAGGACAGGGGAAGGAGAAAGGGCAAAATGGCGAGGGAAGCTGTTCAATAACTATAAATAAGGTCTGAAATTCACTTATTGGCTCAAATAAAAATTATCGGCCAAGAAAAATTGGGGGAGATTTAAGTTTCTTATTCAAACTGTATCCACTCGATCAGTGTAAGTGTAGTGACTGAGCTTGAACTTGGGATGGCGACTGACAGCATCTTATCCTGTCTAAATCCACTTCCAAACACACGTATTGAATCCAAACCCCTCTGAATACCTTATTGAATTTTAGGTAGTCTTGGTGGGAATGACGACATCGCTTAATTGAAAAATATTTACTGTTTTTAATTCACTCAGTATCATACTGATAGTTGTATGGCCTCCACCACATAATTTGTCACTGCTCTGTGACATTCATTAACCCTGCCCTCGCTCATTTTTCCTTGAGCTGTGAGGGAAAATGGTTGCCCCTCACTGTGGGGCTGGGCTGCAGCTGCAGAAGCTGTGGGAGCTAAAGTAAAAAGAACACAGTGAAAATAAGATTAAGTCTACTTTATCGTTCAGCAAATATCAACTGCATAAATACCTGAATTTCCAGCACGTGTGAAGCTTAACATTACCTGAATGACAAATCACTGATGCGCTGCTACAGGTCACAGAATCTGACGGGTCACAGAGTACGGCGTAACGCTGGCGACAGGCTGAGGCAGAGCACCCGTTCTCATCAAGTTATCAAAAATGCCAAAAGTTCTTTCTTGAACCTCTTCGATAGCATATAAATATTTAAGCAAGGGACTTGTTTGCCATGGAGCTTTGCAAATCAGCCTGTTTTACCAACTTGGAACTGGATTCAAAATGTCAAAAATGCAATCAGAACCTGTCCCTAGCTTTACTATATCTGCAAAATTTTATTGACTTTAGGCACTTGGCAGGTGATAATGGTCAGATTCCTCTGCTGAAATCATGCATGTGTGTCAAAGAAAGAAATGATAAATGACACTTTGAGTAGTAATTCTCTTTTGTTGCATGTAACATTTGTCTCGGCCGTTTTATATTCAATGCTAAATGGACTGCACTTACACAGTGCTTTTTTAGTCTTATCAAGCACTCAAAGCACTTTCCACTATAACCATTCCCACACTCATTCATACATTGCATTCACACACACACACACACACGCTCATGAGCCACACACAGCCATCATGAGCAATTTGGGGTCCATCTTGCCCAAGGACACTTCAACATGCGGCCTGGAGGAGTCTGGAGGGTTGAACCACCGTCCTTCTGGTTAATGGACGACCCGCTCTACCTTTAGAGCCACAGTTTGCCTTCTTGGCCAGGTCTGTCTTGTAAAAGCGATTTTAACTTTCATTTAAACGTTCTTTTCCTTGAAGCTGCTCTGTTCAATACTTTATATTAACACTCGATCAAATGACAACGTGTAATGTGAAAAGGGACCCTCTGCACCAAACGACAGATAGACACAGTCAGTTACTAGCTGTTGAAAATATAATATGTGGAGCATTTAGCAGCTAAATAGCTAGATATTTCCCTCAGGGGTTGGTGGAGACAACGGCATAGGTCAGGTTTCAGAAGTGGGGGGAGACATAGTGAAGTAAAAAAAAAAGATCCATAATAATGGTGGTATAACCAAATAAATAAATAAGGAATATGGAAATGCTATGTGAGCCTCTGTATTGTTAGTGCACTAACCACTTAAATCATGTTTAGTCTCTTTGATAGAGAACTGACTACTTTATGATAAAAAATGTTGCATTTTCATCTTTACCACAAATTGCACTGTGTTTAACCTTCCTCTAGTTTGATTGATGGTTAATAACAGTGTTTTAGTTTCTAGTGTGGTGAGTATTAACCGTAAACACGTACATTAAGTGCAGAGAAGTTGAGGTGCTGCCCATACAACCTCCGACAGTAAGGTAGGGAAGCCTGTAGGTAGCATGAGAAGCAAAATTCAGGGGGAAAAAAAAGACAGCAGACTACTCGCTGCTGCAACTTAAGCCTATTGTGCTGAGTGAGCTGTAAGAATTATTCAGATGAACATTTTTATCAGTTCCTGACTCTCATGTTTATTATTAAGGCTGGACAATAAAATGACAATATTTCCAGAGATTTTTCATACAAAGTTTAACCTGAGAGTTTAAAAGTGAGGTGGACAATAACAGGTTTTTAGAAAGTGAGAAATTTTACCCTTGGTGGAGACCAAAACAGAGCTAAAAGAAGAGTTAATATTGGACTTACATTTGACAGGTGGATACAAACACAACTCCAAATTTGTGATAATGTTGCTTTGTATCTGCTGGATGTTTAAATAGGCAACTGTTTGCTAACAACTTCACTATATCAACTTTTTGAGGTGTTAATATGTCAGTGTTTACAAGGTTTTTACAGCTTGCAAATCTATAAAATCAGGTTTAAATGAAGAAAAAGAAATTATTATCAAAAATCTTTTTGACTCAAACTCGTGAGGTGATTTGACTTTCTGCCCGTTTTTCTACTTGCTGCCAGTGAAGCTCTTCTTTGTTCATGGCAGAATTTATTAAAGTGAAAAAGTGAAAAGTGAAAAACAGAAGTACAAAGAAAGTAATGTGCAGGTGGTACAATGAGTAAAAATATAAGGATATGCCTTGTTTTATTGAAATCAGTAAAATGTTCTAATGGATAAAAATATACAAGACCTACAACAATAAAAATACAGTTATCTACTGATTACTGATCATGACGTATGTGTGTGGATTTCAACATTACAACAAAAAGCTTAAAGCACAATTTAGTCCACTTAACCTGAGTCGGTACAACGACATTTTAATAAGCTATTCCTCATTATTCTGTGACTTCATACATTACTAGTGTCAATGTGAAGAGCTGAAATGGACAGATATTTAGTTAGCGTCTGATTCAGGCCGGATGAGTGGGCTCATCTCAATGTAAATTGATCACTTCTTTTATCAAGGTGAGTTACAAACAAAGCGAGTGGGGAACGAATGAATGAATTTTTTCTCTGTTTACTTCCCACACACTCACAGTAAATATGATGCAAGTGTTCTCTTTATATAATGAAATGGAATTAAACCCATCACTCATGTCGCTGCGCACTGACGTTAGGTAAAACCGGCATTAGCACTCGGTGAGTGATGTTCAGACAACTACCCCGAATAGAGGACATCAGTCACTGCAGTGTGTGGCCACAGTTGAGAATGACAGGTATATCTGAAAAAGTAAATTGGCTTTGCGTAAGTTGTATACTCTCTGTTGTTTCTTTGCCGCTGTGATAATTGGAGCGGAGCTGAAGTTGAAGCCATGGCCAAGTTGTCAGGCGTGCTGCCTTCCCGGCTCTCTCTCTCTTTATCTCTCTCTCTCTCTCTCTGTGTCCTCCGGTTGACAGGGACACACCTGTTTAAAGCAGCAGCAGCGACTTATTATGCTACTCCTGTCGTCAGTCTCCGCTGCCTGCAGATGTTGCTGTCTGCCCCACAGGACCCTGCTGGTCCAGCTACTCTCCCACCTCCACGCCTCAATAACACTTCAGTGTTCAATTAAGGGAACAGGCAAGATGTTTTCAGTCAGTCGAAAGCAGAAAACAAGGATGATGGAACAATGCGACAAACACTGCTTAGACAGGCTGTAATTTCGGCTCTAACCCTCCACGTGATTCAGAGCTTCTGCCTTTAAATCATTAGTGAGGAGCCTTTTACTTCAGTAAGAGTTTGTCTCACACTTCCCAATGTGACCTGGGTCCACTAGCTTCTGTAACTCAATTCAGTCTCTCAGGCAGCATCAGTCTTTTTGAAAAATGAACTGTGTTCCTGGAGTTCACTTTCAATATTCTAAGAAAGATCGGCCCCAAGTTGTACAGTGATTACCTGTAATCTGCCTGCTGCAGCCTCAGTGCTATAAGAGCATTAAGAGTGAACCAAAACAATAAAGCCGTGGACTGTAAAACCAAAACAATGAGCTGAAAGACGCTAAAAAGCCCCCTAGAAGTGAAGGGAACCACAGAGTCAGGTGACAGTTATCTGTGGATTTATCATTCTTATGTGATCCTTTGTTAATATAAAAATGTTTATTACAGTTGCTTCTAAACCTAAAAATATAATTGTTGATTCAAAATTATCATGATTTGAAATTAGCTATAGCTGATGTAAAGTATGCTAAAGATAAAATATGTGTCGGGGAAAAAAAGGTTAATTAAAACAGTAAATAGCATAAGACAATAACTTACTTATGGAAGGCCACTGAGCAATCAGAGCATTAGTCCTTATACTTGGAAATTAGTTTTGCCCTGACGGTCTCACTCATTATAACTGTATTGTTGCTTGGTAACAAGGGAGTGATTGGGAGCATGCATGTGTATGTGTGTGTCTTTAAAGAGTTATCAGTGCTCTGCGTTATCACCTCTGACAGCTTATTAAGGACAGTGTTGTTTTAATTATACACTGATATCAGCGAGAGGAGATAATTTTGAGTTGCATTCATTATGTGTTCAATTAGCATTTGAAGATAGACAAATGAGTTCTACTTTGTCAAAGTGGGCTGCACAGGTTCAGATACGGAAAACGGAGGAAGGATGGATAATAAAAAGCAGAGGGCGACCGAGACACGTAGAGAGAAAGAGAAAAAAGAGAGAGAGTTGACAGAGAGGTTACCTTCAGGTAACGTTTATATAACAAAAGCTCTCCGATTCTTCAATTTAAACAAGGGCCCAATGGTGAATTTACAGGTGAGTGAGGCTTTTTTCACTGCAGGAATTTTGACATGTCACAGCAGGAAAAGCACAGGTGTAAATAATAAAATTAATGGCGGCGGAATTCCAATTTGCTGCTTCTGTTTCAGGGTCCAGGCTCAGTCACATTGTCGCAGCTAATTGAGAGCGATCGTTTGCTCTGCCTTTCTTACTATGATAAGTCAAAACAGCTGTGGAAAAGGCCTATTGGCATAAAAAAAAAAAAAAATCAAAGACCCTGAACATAACCACACATGTTCACCGATTAAACATCTGCTCGGGTTTAAGCTGTTTTTTTTTTTTTTTTTTAATTACAGAGGATTTTAAACATGCATGTCTCGCCCCACTGACCGTTCTAAACTTTTAACCTTAAATCTGTTTAGTGGTGTCAGTGATTGTCACTGATGCTGTATGTGCTTTTGTTATGTCTGACTATGTTCTTTGCATGTTACGCATTTTTATTTCTTTTTCTTTCTGCTGTACTCAGGTCTCACTTGCAAAAGTGATCTTGATCTCAATGAGACTGCCCGATTAAATAAAGGTTATATATGTAATAGTGAGGCAAAAGTCTAAAGGCACAGCCAGACCAGGTTTCAATGGGCGAAATTTACTGCGATGTGGCAAAAAGCGAGCGGGAAAGGTAATAACATGGGTAGGGGAGCCTTTTAGGCTAGGTGATTATATGTTTCATAGCAAACTGCACCTTAGGACTCATACCTAACTTCTCACCTTTCATTTCTAGGTACACAGAACCAGATATCTTCTAATGCAGTTGTTCATCTTCTGTACTGGGAGAGTTTAATGCCCATCCGAAGCATGGAAATCCTCCACCTGCAAGTCACCTAACATTGTCTGTAGAGAAATTGAACGGAATTTTTTCTTCCAGAACCAGACACTCTCAAAATAGCAGCTCCCACTTTGCCACTTTCCCACTCCATTAGTACAGGAGGTCTGGTGTCCTTATGTGGTTTTCAACACAAGTGCACCAAACCAGAGCGGAGGTCTAATGAGCCAGAATAATTGAAAACACTCGTGTAGGTGTGCAGGATTTTAAATTGAAATAAAACAGAAGATTATACTGAGAGTTAACAATACCTAAACCAGCTTGTTCTTATTCAGGGACACAAAAGGGACAGGATTTATACCCAAGGATGCAATGAGATACCCTCAGGACCTTCTTGCTTCTTGGATGGAGCTGGGCTTTCTATCTTTTTTAAAGGAAACTGTGCACTGCTGCTCTCGAACACACAGAGAATGTCAGTGTGGTAAAAGTGACCAGTAGTTTAGGATATACTTATGACTCAAGAAGCCATTTTGTGGCTATGCTGAGAGAATTAGTATACCATACAATCACTAATGGAAAACAGCTAATATATTTCTAAAATCTCTCTGCTTTCTTCCTCCTTCACTATCAAGAGAACTCGTCCAATCCTCAGCAGTAACTTGCCAGTCCTCACACTTCTGGCATCAACACTGTCCCTATTGGCGTTTTCAGAAAAAGTTGAATTGAAACTTCCCCACTATCTAAAAAGTGCCTTAATTTAATTGGAATCTCACATGCAAAATGTCAATATGCAGATGCCGTTCTGGAGACAGTGCTGTGTGTGTTTCTGGCTCTGGCTTTCTTTCTGATTCGAGCAGCAGCGAGGCACTCATCAAGTCATCATTTGATTGCATTGTGTATTTTGATAAAAAAAGATGCCGTCGCCTTGAATGATGCCTCTCATTAGCTGCGCCCCCAACCTGGCCTGTTCCTCCATACCAGATGAATGCAGTATTTGTTTTTTCTTTTCTTTTCTGTCCTTGTAGGCTACCCTGAAAATGTCTCCAGTCACAGAAAATTAAGAAAATATACACTCTGAGAAGACAGTAGAAGAATAAGACACCTGTGGTGTCTCTGTTTTGGATTACAGTGAATATCAGTCTGAACGAGCTGTAACCCTCCCGCTATCCCTGTTTCGATGTCACCATGGCAACCCCAGCCTGTTAAGAGGTGGTACAGACCTGACCCTCAACTTTCACCGACACTGCTCACTGGCTGTAAGCTCAGTGGGATTTCTAAAATGAAGAATGAAAAAAGACAAGCACCCAAGCTGAGAGCATTTTTTTTAATCCACCATTTTTAATTGATAAGAAAAGAACTGAAGAAATAATTTATAAGAGCCAATCTTTTACAGATGCAAATAAATTTCATATCCATTTGTCACAGATTGGTGCGCCACTATTTATAATTGTTCCTCTCTATCATTTAATAGTTGTGTGAGATATTATTTAAAATACTTTTCCTTATTTTCTGCAGCTTTCAATTATTTTTGAATGTTTTGGAAATGGGCCCAGATAGTTCTGCCGTGTCTTTTACTCCCTGTCTTGTTAGTGTGAATTGCACATTGGGCCAGTTTCCAGCTTTAAGCAACCAACCACTGCAACTGTTGTGACTTTCTGGGTGACTGATTTGACAGTGCAGAAGTGATTGTTAGCCTGAATTCATGGCCTTCTGTGTATATGAAACTTGTTGTGCTTCAGTCCATCTGAAATTAAATTGGGTTTTTTTCCCCCCTCTGCTGCATTATATGTATCTGCTCTGTGAATCACATTTCCTGTATTCTCCTTTGAGAGAAAAATCACAAACCATACGGGATAAATGTATAATTTTATATTTCTTAGTTTCATGATGACATCCTGTAGTTTTGCATTGATTCATCAGAATATCATTACTTCTCTGTTTACATAGACGGAGACCTTATTTCCATACCGTCAATCAAATATTTGCATAAAGCAGCAATGTCAGCGTCGTATCATAGGCAGAGCACCTCAGCTTGCTGAACGAGCGACCGAACAAACAATCACGGGGAAAAGTTCACCGCTAATGTCAGGAGACTGTCTGCCTGTAAAAAAACACGAGTCCACTGGCTGTCTGTGCAAGCAGCTTATTACAACACATAGTTACGTTTTGTTGTTAGGCGACTTCCAGCGACGAAGGAAGGAAGTCATGTGCGGTGATGTGAAGGGTAAAGAAGTCTGCATTAGGAGGTTGGGGTGGATCCAAAATATGCAGGACTTTCACACAGGAGACTGCTGTTTCTTTCCGGTGTAAAACCATTAGTCAACGTTGTTTTTGTTTTTTTTAATCCATAAGCCTATCTGCATGTTAACCTTAAGGAAGTACATGTTTCAACCCAAACCACGATCTCTTCCTAAACCTCACCAAGTAGGTTTTGGCCTAAGCCTAACCAAATGGTGACCATCTGCGACCTTAAGCATGTGTTTATTATCGTAACCATGAGGACATAGGTCTGGTACGCCAGCCGCCATAGGGTCCCTATTTCAGGAGATGCTCCTGTGGGTCGTATCAGAGGGTAGGGATAATGTCTGTCTGCAGGCTAGATGGCTAAATA
Source organism: Xiphias gladius (assembly GCF_016859285.1). NCBI lineage: Eukaryota > Metazoa > Chordata > Actinopteri > Istiophoriformes > Xiphiidae > Xiphias > Xiphias gladius. Next base: position 21,347,731 of record NC_053417.1, on the reverse strand, counting down.
GCAGCTCAACTCCAGCGCATTAAACGTCATATAAACCTGCAAATTACCTGCAAACTTACCTGCTTCACAGCAAAAGCCACCGTTCGGGACCGTCTCATCCACTGTGTTTGAGAATGTTCCAGAGAAAGCTCTTTAATGGATGTGGGGTGGTTAACCAGGTGTGCATTTACAAAACCCACCAGTCTCACCAGACCTCATCTTTAAAGTCTTTTCTATTGCTAAACTGACAACTATTTTTTGAAACACTTCCGATAAAGCTTTAAATCTCCTTTTGTGTCAGTTATCAAAGTTTGTTTTCAAGTGTGCAATGAGCCCTCTTGTGGCTCTGGCGGCAAAACACCCACAACAGCTGTGGTTCTCACCAAGCGCTGAGTACCGATGGGTGTTTTCCAACCGCCTGTCTCGGGAGGCACTAATGAGCCCGTTACAACTTGGTGCACCATAATGAGGCAAAGTAAATGTTATATTAGAAAACTTACTTGGAAAGGCAACACAGAGGTGAGATACGTGCTTTACCGGGAGTGTTTTCAAGTTTTAAAAGAGAAATAAGTTTAAGGACGATGACTGTCTCCCATGCAGTGGAGCGGGGCTATGTCTGCCCATGGCTTGAAAGACACAGTGCAAATTTGGTCACTTTGTTTCTCATTCCCCTGCCGCTGGTACCAGAGCTCAGCCTGCCAGCTGCTGTCGATCAAACACAGACACACCCCGCCTGCCAGCTGGAAGGAAAGCAATCATTTCTGATATTTCCCTAAAGACCTTTCTTCTATTAATAAGCAACTATTAACGATACATTTAAAGAACACGTAGTACAGATTATTTTTGACCACGGAAATGGATGACTAAATCTGGTTTCAGCCGGACTTTAAGAGTGTGCACGTCTCGTATAGCCACTGTATGTTTGCTGTGGTGACATCGCCCGCTGTCCTTCTCTCTCCAACTGGACACAGCAGGGTGGCCGAGTCCACCACTCTGAGTGTTTATTTCTCTGAGTCCTTGCAGTACACACAGCAACCCTCCTGCCCCCTCCCCCCCTCATACGCACACTCACATCCGTCCAAACAACCAAGGAAACGCACAGCGTGAGGCAAATAAAAAAGGATTGATTCTTTGAAACGCTGCGCACAACACAAAAAGAATCGCTGAACAGTGGCTCATTACTCTTGAAAGTTCTACAGTATAATATATTTTCTTTCGGTTTCTCCGAGATAGAATTAGCAAAAAAAAGAAAAACATCATCCAGAGGGTATGGATGTGTAATCTACCTAGTCTCTTTAAAAAGAACAAACATTCAACAAGAGGCTTCTAAAACTCATCCACTGATGTAGTTTGACTGCTGCCTGAGCTCCGCTTCTGTGAAAAGCACGAGGATGTCTTTAATAAAACTCCCCATGACTCTGCAGTTCAATTGCATTTAGTTATATGCTGTTTAAAGACTGCGGCAACTGCACTAAAGTATTAAGAATAGTACAGTAAATTCATTTTTCATTCATTTAATTAAATGATGTGAATGTTAAATTAGTTTGACCAGGATTTTCTACATATATATTACACTAAAAAGGACAATTTCATGTCGACCTTGTCAATTTAAACACTGTTCTGTCTGTTATCTTGACCCCAGCTCCCCCATCTTAAATCTCCCCTTGTTGCCGCTTTGAGATTGGACAGGTAGCGACATCGTTAGCGCCCCGTGTTTGGGAGTCGGAGTTGCTTACACGCACTGCGAAATGAATTAATCTCTTGGTATTCAGCAACTGTATGTGACAGGCTGGGGAATCTAAAGCCTCAGCGGATTTCTCTCAGCAGAGTGTGAAATTTGTCACACGGAGGAGGTTCACTCCAGGGGAAGAGCTGCAGGCCCCCGCCCCCCCTCCTGACAGTTTTCCCGCCCTCTAAACTGCACCAAAAAGTGACAGGAGTCCTTATAATGAATACCTTCATTAAACGAGGTGCATCGCAACTTTGACAAGGTGATATTTTGGTAATAGCAAAATGAAAGACAGTTGAGGAAAAAGGGGTTTGTTAGCTGCACAGATGCAGGAAAGGTGCTCTTCTCCAGCAGGAAAGTGTGTTCCAGCAGCGCCTCTACCTGTCTTTTTATGTTTTCGTATTAACGAAGGTGATGTCTTTCTTCATCTCCTCTGTGGGGTGCAGTCCCTGGCGATCAAATTGGCCAGTAAACAAAAGCTCAGGTCTGGCTGCGCTGACTCCAACTGCTGTCCAGCTTCCAGCCTGGAGCAGATCAACTGTATGAGCCTGTCCCAACTCATCCCCCGGAGGAGCTCAGCTGCTTTATTACAGCCACTCAGATGTTGAATCATGGCGCTATTCCTAAAATAAATCTATGAGTACTCTATTGTGGAGCAAGACTGTATGTGTGTATTTTATGAGGGGTGTCCAGAGGGAATGGAGATGCATGTATATGTCAAGCATCATCTGTCAGCATATCTCCATTGTGCATCTGCGCATGTATGTGTACTGTTAGCCTCTGACATATTACCATATGTCCATACTTACTTACGGTCTTCATCTCACCATGGAACATACCGTGTTTGACTTATTTATGTGGCTCTTTTTCGAGGAAGCTGCCTGACTGTTGCACAGGCTCCGCAGCATCTCCTAATGCGAGGTGTCCATTTTGTCCGGCTTTCACAGCACACTTTAGGGACACCATGGCATCACTACAACACGGCCAGAAAGGTGGTTGGGAGCTCTCATCAGTCAGGCTTGATTTAATATTTTGTCTGCTTCAGACGACATAGTAGAAGTAATTAAAACTAACCTAAGCACGATACACAAGCTCATTAAGAGGGTGAAGAAGGTATCGATTTAAGTCAGTGTAAATTATGAGAAAGGCCAGGTTGAACGTGCAAAGTGAAAGATGCAATTTCGAGTGACTTCTGGGGCCATTACTGCGTTCAAGTCAGGTGATAGGCGAAATCCTCGTTGACAGCCTTTTGACTTTTCCTAAATGAATTTTCCTCCATCCTGCTGGAGGGTGATTACAGCTCATTATTATACATTGCATATTATTAGACTTGCACAGAGAAGAACACCATACAAGTTTAAACATTCAGGTGAACACACATATTCCGCCAGACTGGCTTATATACACACACACACAAACTATACATACCAATAAACATCTGCCCGTTATAATCTGGAAGTACATCCCCAGCCATTACAGCTAATTATTCGTGACTCTTCATCTAACCTTTAGTCCTGGTTTCCGCAGTCAGACGGACACACAGTCATCTGACTCTGGAGACTAATTTAAACCCCCACTGAACTGACACCGTACACTGTAGTTAGTTTTTACTAGGACTGCTGCAATATAGCTGCATAAGCTGCATACTTCATTTATCGCTTCCTCAGTAACACTCTGCCCGCTGTCTTTTATTGATTATTTCAGTATATTTAGCACCATTCAGAACTATGAAAACAAGAACAGTCATCGGCTCTGGCCCACAATTTCAAGATCTTCAAAAGCCCAGTTTAAAATTTCTAATACAGATCCTAGAATCTGGAATTCTTCCCAGTAATTTTGTAAACAGATTTTTTTTTTTTAAAAGATGTTTAGAAATTCATCATTTAGTATCTTTCCGGTTTAAATAATACAGTAGATTCTGGTTTACACAGATGAGGACATGAATACTCATTATAGATGGCGTGTTTTGTCGAAGATTAGTGGTTCCCATCCTTTCTGGCTTGTGACCTCTTTCTAAAGTACAGTGTCTGGTCAGGGCCCCCTTGTTAAATGTCTTGCTAGCAGGTCCAACAAAGACACATTTCACCTCTAAACTTCTCACATGGTCTCATTCAAATAACTGTTTAAGGCACAATGAGGTCAAATTATCCAAAGTACAAATTTGTACAACAGAAGTTTATTTTTTTTCTTTCTTTTCCCATTAATCATCTCACGACCCCCTCAGATTAATCTGGTGACCCTTTTGAGGGATATATAATTGCTCTTGTACAATCTTGAATCCTGCTAAAACAGCATTTCCCTACACATTACTTGTATAATTATGTACGTGACAGATATGGATAGACTGTACATTCTAAAACACTGCAGTCACACTTGACACATGAAGATTTAATCCTAGTTGACCCTGCTGTCTGCCACTTAAAATGCCCTCAGCCGTAGTAAGGCCTCTTGCCCTTATGACAGGGCCCGGGGCTGTTTATCCCTTGATGTTTACTGAGCTGTGCGTGACGAGAGGGCGGTGCGCACTGGAGTTCACAGCACAGATAGCTGCTGCTGCGATGGCCTCTCTGCCTGCCCGGCGAGAGGCAAAAGAGGAGCCGTGGGCTCGGCTGGCACAAGCGAGGCGGGACTGACCGAGACATGCGGGGAAAAGGCAGGCAGAGGCGGTTTTAAGATCCCATATGCATCTTCTGGATATCGAGGTTTAGCACAAAGGATGGAGAAGAGGAGAAGGAGAGGGGGCGGTGACAAAGCTGAGATTAATTTTATAATGCTTTCAAGCTGCCATATACTTACTTAATTTAATATAATTACATAATAAAAATGAGCTCTGTAACTGCATCGCATAAGTGGCTGAGAGTGAATGTAGTAGTCCTTCAAGCAGCTATTTACCATTTCACTCTATTCTGCCTTTGCTCACTTACGAGAGGATAAGAGGTTGCCTGCTAACTGCAAGTGCCACTATAGAAAATCGAAAAAACGGCTCGCAATGAATGTAAACTGGCAATTCTACGACATTTATGTCGACCATCCAAATACACACGACAATTCCCATTATTCAGATTCTGAAGATTCTGCACTGGATGAATTTGAAAGTGTCATTTTTTTTTACCAGATATTTAAAGTAGCGTTTCGAGAAAAATTTCCCTTTGTCTTCATTTCAGTGAAGTATCAACATACATGGGAGGAATTACAGGGAACCTTCCCGCAGGGTGTTATTTCCTCTCAGTGTGTGGTGCCACTGCAAGTCCATCCACCATAGAGAGCAGGGGTTGCAGTAAACCAACAATTAGTTGTCCTCAGAGACAGATAGTGGCCCACAGGCTCTTCTGCCTCCACTTCATCAGTTATTACGTTGTTTTGTTGTGAATTTCCTCCGTTTTCCCCAGAAAAGGTCTCTCTTTAATTGTCCACTGATTTGGATCCTACTGTGCCACATTTAGCTAAATGATATGAAAAGTTGGTACCACTTTCAAATACCGTACGTTTTAATAAGGGGTGTTAGGCTGCAACTAATGATTGTTTTCACTGTAGGTTCATCTTTTAGTTATTTTATTGATTAATTGATTAATCATTTGGTTTATAAAACGTCAATAAATTGCGAGTGGTTTCCCAAAGTACAAAGTGGAATCTTCAAATGTCTTGTTTTGTCCAACAAGCTGTCCAAAGATATACAATTCACTGTCACAGCAGACAAAAAACAAACCGCAAATATTTACAATTCAAAGCTGGAACCAGAGAATTTTTGGCGTTTTGTCTTTCAGATGTTAACCGTTCCACTAAAGAGAAATTTCCTCTCTAAACCTTTCTGATGATTTCTTTGATCACCTTTGTTTGAGGCTCAAAGGGGGAAAAGTTTCAAAAAGGGCAAAGACTGAAGAAAACAAAAAGATAAAAAAATAAATACAGATTTTTGTATTTTTTTTATTCCTCTACCATTAATCGTGTCACGAGCCCTCAGATTTATTTTGGGACCTGCTGAAGGGGCCCTGACACCAAGGTTGGGAACCACTGAACTGAGTATAAAGTAAAACTAGCTCTACCTCGACCAGCTACAACAGTTAAATGTTGCTTATGTATTGAGGGCTGCAACTAATGATTTTTTTTTCATTATCTGTGAATCTGCTGATCATTTTAACGATTAATCGACAAGCCATTTCATCTATAGAGATAGATAGAGACAAATAGAGACAAATCTCAGTCACAGTTGCCCAGAGTCCTAGGTGACTTCTTAGATCTTTTTTTGTTCGACCAACAGTCTAAACCCCAAAAATATTCAGTTTATGCTGATATAAGACAGAGAAAAGCAGCATATTCCTCACTTTTGGAGAAGCTCGATCCAGAGAATGTTTGGCTTAATAAGTGATGTAAATTATTAATCGATAACAGAATAGTTGTTGATTAATTTTCTGGTGATTGACTGATCGATTCATTGACTAATCACTGCAGCTCTCGCATTGTTGTATCAATATTAACAATCTCATAATGTAACATATACCTTTAATAATGTATCTTTCCAAGGGGCCATTTTTCTGAGTTTTTTAAGGACATTTTGCTTTTGATACTTGTACCTCTGGTATCTTAAATGCAGGGCTTTTACTTGTAATGTAGTACTGTATCTTCACATTGTGGTTTTGGTACTTTTGCTTAAGTAAACAATCTGAGTACTTCTCCCACCACTTGACAGTAACATAACAGGTTATAAAGAACTTCTTCACCTCTTCTCACCTGCTGGAATTTGTATTAAAACACATGGCCTAATTTTAATCCATATCTCAAATTCACTCTGTCCTTCTGTGATAGTGCTAAGGTCGGCACCGTTCTGATTTTTAAATAGAGGCAGCACTCAGAGGCGCATATAACTTAAGTGAATACACACTTCCATTTTTCTTCATATGATATGCTCCCCGCTCTCCGCCGGTCTCCCGAGGTGCCCCTCAGCCGGCGCTATGATGCTATCGTCTCTGAAGGTGATAGTTACTGAGAGCCCGGACGGTGTCTGGGAGTAGGATGAGAGAGGAGGAGGACTGTCTCTACTGGCCTGTGAAATATTCATCAAATGAAGCAGGGGCGGGTGGGGAAGTGCGGCAGGAGACGAAGAGGAGTCCACAGGGGAAAGAACATCATAGTTCAGGAGACACAAGGGAATGAAGGAATGAGGGAAGAGCGACACAGACCAAGGAGGAAGGAAATGTAGGAGGGAAAGAAATATTTTTATTGTGTAGGAGCTCCAAAATATGATGGATAAAAAATCCCCTAAAAACACTGGAGGAGGTTTAATGATATTTCATCCATAAAGCAGCAGTTAAGGTAGGAGAGAGACTGATGATGGTTTCCTAGAAAATATTGAATTCGGACATTCCAACTGATTTCAGACAAACACTCATTTTCCTCAAGCATTGGAAAAGTTTGGCAAACAGCTCCTGTCGCCTGTTTTCTCCTCTGTTGTCAATAACGTCAGGGGGACCTGCCGTCCAAACTGATTAGGTGATCATTACGCAGCCCTGCCCTACAGCCTATATCGCCCCAAGGTGTCATCCAACAGTCAATGCACTGGGCACGATGGTTTCAATTTGCATGATCGCTCATTATTCTGACTTTGACCTCCAGAAAAAATACAGTGGTTCAGCCTGTTTACAGTTCTGCAGAATACTGGTCAGATGTAGCTCATTCCTGAAAACACTCCTCAGCAAATTCTCTATTTATTCCTGTTTGAGGGAAGTTTGCTAAAAGCTACAGAGAAATTATGTAGCCTGTAAAAAACAAAACAAAACAAACTACATATTTGTGAGGATTTTTAAAGAGACTTGCATCTTACGTAGGAACCAGTAGGCTTGAGGATGGACTAACACATTATCAAGTTTTGGTCTTTTCATGGGGTTTGTCAGTAATTAAATAAATATAGACTAATTCCAGCCTTGTTCTTTTATCTAAGGTCTAAGAGCCATACAGCCACACTGCAAGACAGCAACATGCTCACAATGACATTGCTAACATGCTAATGTTTAGCAGGTGTAATGTTTAGACAACTATGTTCACCAGCTTAGTTTATGCCGCATTAACGTCATATCAGAGTTACCGTGATTACCAGTTCCACGCTTGGAAACAGCCTTCATGTCATCATCCAAGTCGTAATTATGACTGGGAAAGTAAAGTTTTCCTGAAAGCTCCGATGTATCCAACTTGGCAGCAAAAAGGAAAAAGGTGCCTCCGATGTTCGTTGTAAAAGGTAATTAAAGACTGAAATTTAATAAATATACTGCTATATTGAACAAGCACAGTATAGTGGCATTTATAGTGTTTTTAGCAAACAACTTGCTTTTTTCCAGCAGAAACATACAGGATCACGTTGTTTGGGAACCCTGAATAGCTGCACAAACTTTAAAGGCAATCCATCTAATAATTGTTGGAAAATTTCAGTGTGGAGCAAAGTGGTGTTTGGTTTTTTCTCTCTAATTAAGACAAATAGTTTTTGTATGAAGCCTTTTAGTTATCCACAGGACCCAGCGGTCCTTCTCTACCTATTCTTGTTTTTCCTCTGGTCTTGACCTCTTTACTATGACAAACAATGACTCAGCGTGTGATTCAGTGACTAAGTTTAAAGATGGATGACGTGTATCCACTTCCTCCCGCTGTACAAAAATGAAGCCAAAATATCCAAGATACGGGCCCCTGCCATCGTGCGCTAGCGACGTCATTTGGAGCCAGAGTCTGTGCAGTAGTGAGTCGGGCCGCAGTATCGAGGTCCCGCCCATACACTCACCAGCGTCATTATTACACACACACACACACACACACACACACACAAACACAAACACAAACACAAACACAAACACAAACACAAACACTCTTGAACCCTAAAACCAAGTCTTAACCCTCGAAGAGCCCTTTGAAGTTTTGAGGACCGGTAAAACTGTCCTCACTTTCCCAAAATGTCCTCACTCCCAAGGTCTAAAATTAAAAAAAGATAGAATAACAAGTACACACACAGAAACACAAATACACACAAACACCCACACACACACACACACACACACACACACACACACACACACACACACACACACACACACACACACACACACACACACTGTGCCTCTGGCTAGTTTTCTCACTCTTTTGAGTGGATCTCTGTTCCACCCAAGACTGGTTATTAGGGTGGTAATTCAGCTATTCATTCAGAAGCAAACAGAGGAAGGGGGTGGTTTGATGCATTTATTCTGGAATTATTTATTTATTTATTATCTCTGTGCTGCAAACAGGAGTGATCAGACTCCAAGATCACCCACTGCTATGAGTGTAAACCAGAACGGTTGGAAACCACTGGTTTAATCTTAAGAAATGTGTCATGTTTTATAAGCTCATCATGTGTTTTTAATGTAAAATTTAAAATCTTGAAAGTAACTTGTAAATAATTAAGCTGCCAAATAAATGTAGTGAGGTAAAAAGTACAATGTTTTGCTCTTAAATGTAGTGGAGTAAAGTTATCGAGTAGCATAAAATGGAAATATTCAAGCAAAGTAAAAGTACCTTAAAATTGTACTTGGTTACAGCACTTGAGTAAATGTACTTAATGACTTTCCACCGCTGGCCTCTAGCATGGCTGCAGACTCTCATTCTCTTATTAATATTAATCCCTTTTTTGATTTTCATAAAGTTTATTCATGTATGAAGGTACCCAGTAAAGTGTGAAATTTTCCAGTTTTTCCAGGTCAGCTGAAATCCTTGTGGGATCACAGTCCTAAATTACACAAGATGCATAACAGGATGCAACAACTGTGGATATATTTTAGTGCTGGTCAACGTGGGCTGCTGTCTGCTCGCTGTTGCATTTAAATAGCTGCGGTAGCTGTTTAAGCGTACAACATAATAAAAGTGAAAGTGTTCGCACTTTACCGAGAAGTCTTTGAAAGCATCCTCGTTAAACAACAGAGCACTAATGGATAGAACTTAACCTGCTGAGACAAATTTTAGCAGCTCACAGTCTGTATTAAGACCTCGCTAAATGGATGGCAAAGTGCGCGGATTTTATGATTTAGATATTCTTTCAAAATCAGATTTGACTCCAAAAGCAGATATGCATAATGATTCATCACAGCAGAGCTCTGTTGAGTGCTTTTCAATACAAGGGAAATTGTGTTTGAGTGGCAGCTTTATTGATCACAGGGCTCTGAAGATTAGAGCCTGCCAGCATACACTTTCAGGAGTCAGTATTTCTCTCTGTCATTGTTCTAACACATATCTTCACTCCTTGATCCATACTTCTGCTGCAGGAAACCTTTTTCATATGTGCACAATAATTTATTCATTCATCATAACAAGCAGAACAAGCAGCCACGGTATGCATGCTGTGCAGATTTTGTGCATTATAAATGTCTGAAGTGTTTTTATTCTTACCACCTCCGTCACAACATCAACTTTTCAGCGCGAGGCAGATAACAAATGTTGCCTGACATCACCTCTCATCTGCAGATTTATCAGACGCTGGTGAACATCATGCACCCATCATGCACATGGATTTCATCTGACACATTTACGCTTTCATTTGGGGAGGCCAGAGCCTTTCTGACAGCTGGGTTTTCTCTTACAGATGTTAAATTAGCCCCCAGGGTTCGCAGAGTCTGTGCTCAGTAACTGTGAATGAATGTGCGGTGAGGGACACTTGCAGCAGGTTGATGACCAAGTAGTGTGACCAAGGCTGTAGGGATGGCAATGTCGCTCTCTCTGTCATTTAGACAGTCCACCACTTTGGTCCCGACTGAAATATATCAGCAGCTATCAAATGGATTGAAATTTTGTACAGACATTCATGGTCCCCACAGGATGAAGCACACTGACTTTGAGGATCCCGTGACTTTTCATTTAGAGCCACCAGCAGTTCAACATTTTCACTTATTCTGTGAAATATCTCTCACCGTATGTGGTTTGAGTGAAATGTCTCAAAAACTATTGGATGGATTGCCATGAAATTTGGTAGAGACATTCTTGTCCCCCTCAAGACAAACTTTAATAACTTTGGTGTTTCCTTAACTTTTCATCTTGCATCAGGTCAAAATTTAACTTCGTCCAATACTTTGGTCTATGAAGAAACTTCTGCAAAACCAAAGTAAGCTTCAGCTGTACTTTGTGTTTAGTGCTAATTAGCAAATGTTGGCATGTTAACATGCAAAACTAACCCGGTGAACATGGTAAGCATTATGTATCAGTAACACCAGCACGTTAGCATTTTCACTGTGAATGATAGCACGCTGATGATAGTGTTTAGCCCAAAGCATTGCTGTGCCAAATGCAACATTCATATTTTTCTAAGTTGATGCTAATGTTGCTAATGCAACGTGCTCACACTGACAATGCTAACATGCTGTTGTTTGGCAGGTGTAATGTTTAGGCGACTATGTTCACCATCTTAGTTTATGCCACATTTACCAGCAATGACCAGTTTCCCACTTGTACACGGCGTTCACTGCAAAGTCCAAGTTGTAATTACGACTGGGAAAGTAAAATTATTATGTAAACTCTGATGTATCTGACTTGGTGCCACAAAGTACGGAATTTAAAAAAAAAAGAAAAGAAAAAAGCGCACAGAGTTACAGAAATTGTCGGATACAGTCCTCCCCCCCTTATTATTCCTCCTATTATTTGTGGCGTCCCTTTCATTTGCCTTTCTTGGTAGTGTAGAATGGTTTTTTTTTCCCACTCAGATTGATGTCTGCCCCTGCAACCAGCAGCCCCTTGCTGACTTTACATGACAGATGGCCAAAATGTTTAAAGTGCCCTTGGCAGGACCCAAACTCTTTCTCAACAATTACTTCCTTGGTTTGTTCTTTCTAATCATAGATATGTCATTCTGTGCCATAATGCTGAACAATAGCCTGCTCCAAGCGTCAGCAGCTTAACTACCTCTCTCTCTCTTTCTCTCTCTCTCTATCTGTCTCTTTCACTTTGCATCCCTGCTCTCCGTTGCTCCTTGGTCTCCCACTTTCGCTCATTCTCCCTGCATTAGATATGTGATTCATATAACACAAAATGCTCTAATGCCAGGGTAACTAATTGCTAAAGAAAGCTCCATATTGATTACGTTTCTGTCTGTTTACGAACATGCACTCATGGCTAAATAAACATGTCATCTGGGATTTTGGTGATATTCTCACACAGCTTCAATCTAACATCTGGTCTTGGCTTTCCTTCAGAATTAAGGCTACATTCGTCCTGGCTGGGATGCTTGGTCTCCATGGTAACATCAGGTCCATTATAAGTGCCATAAAGAGCATGCGAGGGAATGTTAAATCACCAGTCTGCCAGTCTCCATCACTTCACTGGGTTGATTGTGTAACCCACAAACACACGGGAATAGCACCTTTATCTCTCCTCTCTTTGTACTCTTCCACTCTACTTATCTCTTTTCTCTCTCTTTCTGTCATACATGCTCCTTTTCTCTCATACTCTTTTTGTCTATATACACATTTACCCACACACACACACACACACACACACACACACACACACACACACACACACACACACACACACACACACACACACACACACACACACACACACACACACACACACACACACACACACACACAGACACACACACACACACACACATATCAGAAACTGAGACAAACACTGACCCCTAGTGGAAAACCATTGTTAAGATCTCTAATATGATGTAAGAGCTCTTAACCTTCTTACTAGTATTTCCATTTTATGCTATTTCATACTTCTACTCCGGTACATTTTAGAGGGAAATATTGTACTTTTTACTGCACTACGTTCACCTGACAGCTATAGTTACTAGTTACTTTAAAGATTGACATTTTTAATCAGAAACATAAGATTACAAATGCGTAAAACACACTGTATTATCAGAGATTTCAACTAGTTATTCAAAACCTTTCTGGCTTGTAACCCCTTGCACTAAAAGGGTTTCTTTCACATATTTTCAGATGTATACTTGTAGTTAGAGACATTTATCCTCTAAACCTCTCAGGTGTCTCTTGTAAATGACTTTTTGAGGGTCAAAGAGGAAAAATTATCCACTGTTTCACTAAAACAGCAAAGATTAGAGAAACGTCCAAAAAATTGAAAATAGATTTGCATGTCAGAACTTTAAGATAAGGCTGATGCTAATGGGGCCCAACCTCTAAGTTGGGAACCACTGGACTAAACAACTTAACTGTATATAAAGTAGTTAAAACTAGCTCCACCTCGAGCACCAAGAGGAAAATGCTGCTCACACATTGATGCTTCTGTATTAATATTCTAATAATGTCAGATATGTAATATTATGTCACTCACAAGGAGGAGTTTTACTGCAGAATGAGTACTTTTACTTTTGATGCTTTAAGCACATTTTACTGATAATACTTATGTAATTTTATGTAGGTAAAGGATGTGAGTACTTCTTCCATCACTGGGCATGTAAATTTGAAAAATCTCTTTCCTATGTCTCAGGTCTTCACTCGCTACGGGAAGTGTTACACTTTTAACGCAGGCGGTGATGGACGCCCTCCCCTTATCACCACCAAGGGAGGTATGGGTAATGGACTTGAGCTTATGCTGGACATTCAGCAAGATGAATACCTGCCAGTCTGGGGAGAAACAGGTGAGGGAAACTTCATTTACTCCACTCAGTGATTGGCAGATCTGATTATCTGTCACACTCTATCAGTGGGTGTGGGCGGGTGGCTTGTGTACTGGTGTGTGTGTTGGTGTTAATACCTCAGAGCGTGAAACACAAGAGAGAGAAAACTCTTTCAAGTGTCTGGATTCATTTGAGAAGTAACTTTTCACAGTGTCTTACACTGAGCCCGCACTCTCTGTCCTCCTGCAGATGAGACTTCGTTTGAAGCTGGGGTCAAAGTTCAGATCCACAGTCAGGACGAGCCGTCCTTTATTGACCAGCTTGGGTTCGGAGTGGCACCGGGGTTCCAGACATTTGTGTCATGCCAAGAACAAAGGGTACAAGCTTTTGCATGTGATATTTGTTTAAGGATAATTCTGGTTCATTACAGTTTGGGTCTTACATTTTTTTTAACCTCTGTCTATCAATTTTATCAATGACACACATCAAAGTAATCACTACAGGACATCTCTACAAAGTCCAACAGGGCAAGAAACACGAGTGGCCAGGTGATCAGACTAGGGCTGCAACTGATGATTACTTTCATTATTGATCAGTCTGCCAAATATTTGTCGAGGTGAAATCTTCAATCTGCTAATTTTTGACCAAACAACAATCTAAAACCCAAGCACATTCGATTGATTATCATTCATGACAATGAAAAGCAGCAAGTCCTCACATCTGAGGAGCTACAGCCAGAGAATGCTGAAATATCTGAAACCATTAATTGATGGTCAAAATGGTTCAGCTCTAGATCAGACACACAAAAAAACACACAAAAACGTGCCCCTCCAAAATAGTGGTAAAAATCCCTCTTTGCACAACATTTGCTAACAAGATAACTGTGCGTTCTAGAGCTCAAACAAATTGACATAAAAATAATCAGCCGCTATTTTGATAATCAATCATTTGAACACCTTTTTCAAGGAAAAATGCAAAAAATGTATTTGGCATTTGTCATAGTATTCTGATATTATATAAACATAAATGATTAACTGATTAATCGAGAAGTGATAAAGAAAATAGTCGTTAACGGCGGCTGAGAGGGTCAAAGTTGAACCAACAGTCTGTAAACTGTGATATAGGTTTGTTACCGAGAGTTTGAGTAATAATTTACTGTTCGATCATTTTACCTAACCTGGAGGTTTGTTTAAAACCTTTCCAATCATCTAACTGTCTTCTCGCCCCTTCTGACTTTTTTTTAGCAGTGTTAATGCATTTCCATATCTTAGCATTTAACTTGGTAATTATAAAGTTATTGATAGGAATGGCTAACAAAACTATGAAAATAGGACCCGAAGTTGTAATAAAGCCGCATTCTTTTAAAATCACATTAATCTTTTTAAATCACTTGTCTATTTCCGCATACGTAGAATAAAAATAAATTTGCTTTGCCTAATTGGTTTTTGTATTTGCATGATTAATCCCTCTATAACTGGCCGAATCCTGCTTTTTGATTTTATTTACTGTTGTCTTATAGTTTGAAATTTTCGGTTTTAAAAAGATCAAAATTATTAAAACTTATTGTTTTTATAGAACATGCTTGACTTGAAAGTATCAGAAACAGTATTTACAGTATACGTTTTTCATACTGTAGAAAAACAACTGCTCTTGGACGGTATAATAAGTAACGTGATGTATGATGTGTTGTCGTTGCAGCTGATATATCTTCCCCCACCCTGGGGTGACTGTAAGGTGACGCCCATGGATTCAGACTTCTTTGATAGTTACAGCATCACAGCCTGTCGCATCGACTGTGAAACACGCTACCTGGTAGACAACTGCAACTGTCGCATGGTGCACATGCCCGGTAGGAAACCGCTCTTACTGTATGTTGAGTCAGAGTTACATCAATGACGCTGCAGAGAAAAAAATTACGAGGCACTTCAAAAAGGAGGAAAGCAGAAAAAAATGAACTGATGTGAGTGTGTGTGGTTTTGGCTGCAGGCGATGCACCGTACTGCACCCCCGAGCTTTACAAAGAATGCGCTGACCCAGCTCTTGGTAAGAAAAAGTCTTGGCCCATGTGTGGTCTGAATTTTTGAGGAACAGATTCACACACACTCATAAACACACTCAAAAACACACACACACACACACACGTGTCATCCCGCTGATCTGTTACAAAGGTCAAGCTGAGCTCTGGTTTTCTTCTCTCCAGATTTCCTGGTGGAGAGAGACAATGACTTCTGTGTTTGTGAGACGCCGTGCAACATGACCAGATACAGCAAAGAGCTTTCCTTCGTCAAGATCCCCAGCAAGGCCTCTGCTAAATATCTTGCAAAGAAATACAACAAATCTGAGCAATATATTAAGTAACTATCAGCTGTTTGCATTTTTGTGAAACACGTTTACTTAATACTTAATTGCACCTAATTACAACTCTCTCTCTCGCTCGCTGTATCTATATCTATATAAATCTTTATATTATACATATCATTATGTAGATAGACAGACAGAAAGATAGATAGATAGATAGATAGATAGATAGATAGATAGACAGATAGATAGATAAAAATTTTCACATACATAAATACATACACAACTGTGCAAAAGTTTTAGGCAGGAAAAATAAAGTGAGGATACGTTCACATATAATATCATGAATAGTTTTTATTTATCAATTAGCTTCATACAAAGAGCAGTGTACAAAAAAACTTAAATCAAATCAATATATGCACCTCTTCTCCTACTTGCACAGTTTTTTTCAAGGTATTTTCCAGGGTGGTTGTTCCAAGTGTCTTTGAGAACTTGCCTCACTTCTTCTGTGGATTTAGGATGTCTCAGTGTCTTCTGTCTCATCATGTAATCCCAGACTTACTCAATAATGCTGTGATCAGGACTCTGTGGGAGCCAAACAATCTGCAGCAGGACTCCTTGTTCTTCCTCTCTCTGAAGATAACTCTTTATGACTCTGCCTGCATGTTTGGGATTGTTGTCATGCTGCAGAATAAATTTGGTACCAATCAGACGCCCCCCCCCGGTGGTATTGCATTATGGATAAGACTATAAACATCTAAAGAGGCTAAAACTTTTGCACAGTAATGTGTGTGTATATCTATCTCTCTCTCTCTCTCTCTCTCTCTCTCTCTCTATATATATATATATATATATATATACACACATACACACACACACACACACACACACACACACACACACACACACACACACACACACTTGCAAGACTCCACAGGTTAAGTTTCCATTTGGTTACAAAATTAAATTATTTTTGTAATCTAAAAACATTTATTAAGATATTTTTTGCTTTAAAGGAAACGTGAAAAAGAAAACCAAATATAAAAGAAAAAATGTCACATACATAGTTATATGTTTATATATATAAATGTTTAAAGAACAAAAAGAACCATACCAAAAATGAAAAGGTATAACAAAAAAGAAAGCTATAATAATAACAATACACTCAATGCACTTTAAAATGGGGTAACACTTCATTTTAAGTCTCCCTATTTAACATTTAGAAGCAGCATATCAAAAATAAATGCTTTACATCACACTATAATACAGTTCTAAGCAGATATAAAAATATTGTTAAGTGTTTATTAATGTACAGTAATAACTGAGTTTTTACTATATTGTCATTCACCATCTATTTATACAGCAGCCTCCGCTTATGGGCGCTCACTGGTTACAAAAGTTATAGTTGTTGACAAACACATTAATGAACACATATATCTGTGTACAACTACATTATAATATAGTAAGAAAGAGTTGTAATAATATAAAATATTTCTTCATGGGAGTGTTATAATTGTTGACAAATACTTTACATTAAGACTTAAAAATATCCTTATTTCTATGTGCAACTACATTAAAGTGTGTTGTAAACCATTTATTAAACGTTTGTATACTATTATTAATGCTAAATAAGGGGAGTTAAAGTAAAGTGTTACCTAAAATGGAACATTAATGTTTCGACTGGGTTATTTGTATCCACAGGGAGAATCTCCTGGTTTTAGACATCTTTTTTGAGGCTCTCAACTATGAGACTATTGAACAAAAGAAGGCTTATGAAGTGGCTGGACTTTTAGGTACAGTTTTATTGACTTCTATTATATACTGTTGATAGGTTATCTTTCTGATTTATAGTTCTCATAATCATACTTTTTTTTTATTTTTTTATTCCAGGTGATATTGGTGGTCAAATGGGACTTTTTATTGGGGCAAGCATACTCACTATTCTGGAGCTATTTGACTACCTTTATGAGGTGAGACTTCTTGAGGAAAGTGTTAAGACTGAAGAATAATCCTGCTGCATGTCAGTATTTACTTGATACAGACCTGTAGCTACCACTGAGGACACTGAGGTCGTGTCATCTGTAATATCTCTGGGAATTTTACCAGTCTGAGGGGAGTTAGAGTTCATTTTACATGTGAAAAATGTACTTAACATGATATTTTATAGGCATATTTCACTAGTTTTAGACATAGATTTGGCCCAATAAAAAATTAACAAAGGACGAGACTGTATTTCCCTGCCACGATTTTGCTCTTGGCAGGGCTTTAGCACACTCCTTAGACCTGCATGTAGAGAAATAAAACTTCACAGAAATATAATTGAATGGCTTATTGAAGAGTTAAGTGTATATATAAAATGTGAAAAATCCACGTTTCAAATTGCATTTGGGAGAGTTGACCTCAGCATTCCTAAAATTCTTGATACAAACTCACGCATGTTGGTTTTTCTTTCCCTTTGATGGTTGTTGAGCCAACAAGGCGGGTTATTAATCGGTGACCTGCTCTGTTATCCTCTCAGGTGATAAAGTACAAGCTGTGTCGCTGCTCCGATAAGAAGCACAAGCACAACAACAGCAGCGATCAGGGGACAGTCCTGAGCTTGGATGATGTCAAGTGTCACGTCAGTAACTTTCACTAGGCCTCTGCAGCCGTGAGGAGGAGGCACTCTCTTGTCTCTGAGCGGCTTCATGAACTTTGTTCATTGCAGTTTGCTGGGGCAGACTTCTGGAGCGACAGAGAAAGTGTCTGTACCGTGCCTGGTGAAAGTTCATGAGGAACGAGGTGAATACAGTTATGTGGCTAAAGTAAGGAGACGGCCACACAGACAGCAGGACACCAGTGATCAACATGTTGTGATGAATTCAAAAACGTTAGAGTAACTGCATGGTCATGTGTAAACAGCTTTTAGAGACACAGTAAATGGGGGCATGAACTAAAAAAAAGGTTCATATGTATGTGTTCATTTAAAGAGCATTAGAAATACCAGCTGTGTTTTGTCATCTGTCAATTTGAAGGAGCTTTTTGTAAAATAACTGATGGGACGGATTTGTTTTCACTTACAAAATGTCATTTGGTGTGTTTAGCAATGCGCATGTCAGCACTGTATATTTTTTCACTTCTATCTTTCAACATAACGCTTTATTTTAAAGGTCCGTAAATTCCAATTCATTTCCAAATAATCTCCTAAGGAGTTTCCTGGAAATGATCAAATAATGTGGTGCTAAGGAGAGGTCAAATAGAGAGTGAGCAGACGGTTTACTCTCAGTTATTTCTAAATGCTGAGCTAGCACAACCTTTGCATTTTTATTCAGAAGATGGCATGTGAGCTGAACATGCAAAATGTGATATGTGTCTAAAAACAAACATGCAATTCAGCATCAATGAAGAATAAAGTTTATAAAGTTTGTAATAAGTATATAATACTTGTAATAAGTATTATAATAAGTTTTTTAAATAAATGAGTAATTGATATTCGCTGGGGTTAAAAATGGAGCAATTTCTCTCAAGGAAATTCATCTGGAAGTCAAATAATGAACTCAACACAACTAACTAAAATATCGATATAAATACATTGTCCATATTTTTCCTGTAATTAGTACCAATATCCATGGTTCTTTACAGCTAGCTCTCAAGAAATTACTAGAAAATAGCGGACCTGTAAAACAAAGTGTTACCGGTTTGTTTTCATTTCTCTATATTTCTTACAAGACTTTTCCTTTTTCACCAAACTTCCATTTTTATATTCATGTCATTCAGCCTCTTCTTAAAACAGTCTTCCCTTGTTAAACCCTGTGCATTTTGCTATTAAACTGTACTACCTCATCTTGCAGGTTGATAGCGCCGTGAAGATTTTGTGAGGCGTGTAAAGAAATATATATAAGTAGAACAGGTTGGGGGGAAAAACGTGTCATTAGAGCATGCCTACGCAACATTTGCTGAGCAGCAGTCATAGTCATGTCAGAGTTGAAAAAGCTCAGGTGTAAATAATAAAATTAATTTTTGCTTGATTCCTTTTAGCTGCTTCATCTTCAGGTCCTGGTGTTGTTCATGCTGGCTCACTGCCACCCTGCCATGGCTTACTTTAATAGAACAGAGCCATAGTTAATGTTATTAGTTAAACCTGTGCTTTTCCTACTGTGATAAGTCCAAATGTCTGCCGTGAAAAATGCCACAATTATGAGACAATTACAGGATAATGGTAAATGCTAATATTTAGTGTAACAGAACCACAAGTAGTACAGTCATTAAGTCAGAAAACTGACTCAGACTCTGCTAACATTACCCTTTATAAGCTACTGGTCACACCAGGCAAAGTAGGGATGTAGCACCAGGATCCCTGAATGTATTAAAACTGAACTGAGAATGGTCTGACATTTTGGAAAATACACTTCAGAGAGATCAATACCACTCTTCTTTCTGTCCATTAAATATAAGGCTACAGCTAGCAGTAGCTAGCTCAGCTTAGCGTAAAGACTGGAGGGGGGGGCAGCTAGTCCGTGTCAAATGTTTACAAAACCCCAAGCTCTAATTATATCTCATTTGTTTAATTTGTCCTAAAACCAAAGAGTGCGAACAACAATTTGCTGTTGTACGGATGATTTCTGTCTGGTTTTTTTTTTACACTTTAGTCCTACAGAGGTCAAACAAATGGGACATAGCATGTAAATTTGTGCCAGGCTAGCCAGGCTTGCTTCCCCAAATTTTTCCAGTCTTTGTGCTAAGCTAACCTGCTGCTAGGTGTAGCCTTATATTGACTGTACAGATACGAGAGTGAAATGTGAAATGTGTATGAGAGTGCAATTTCATTCTCCACCAGTAAGCAAATAAACCTATTTCCCAAAATGCCTAACTGTATAAAACACAAACAGTATTTTGAGGAACACACAGTAAATCAGCTAAAACAGCAATTTTACCATGACAGAGAGATGGATCCACAGCAAAAAAATTGAATGTATACAAACCAGGCTATGAACAAATATTTAAAAAGCTCTCCTCCGTGTCAACAGGTTGCTACCTACTGTATTTGCCTTCAAATTCCCTGTCAATGACAATCACTGTATACTGTACATCTCAGAAGATATGACAAAATATAAAGAAATATTCCCTGGCAAAAATACAAAACAGACTTCAGTAGATCAATTTAAGCGAATGTCATACATCTTTACATGTACGTAGATGCTGTTCATCACGTTTGAGGGACTTTACGTTCGGGTGTGTTAACATGGTAAGATAAAGTAATGAGAATAAATATGTTGAATGTGCTTTTCCATCTTCTAGGGCTGTAACTTGCATGTAGCACTGTACAGTGGGCGTCTTAAATGTGGTCCATCAACGAACAGATAATCCGCACGTCTGACTGCAGCTTGTGCCATCATCTGTGTGTGTGCGTGCGTGTGTACATTGTATATTGTGGAGCATGTGTTTATCTGTGTGTGTGTGTGTTTTAAATGTTAACCGACATCTGTACCAATTTCAGAGGCTGATAAAGGAAAATTTGAAATCTTGCCCTCATATACAAAATCACAGTTTCTGTTATCAGTTAGGCCAACAAACCATCTAAAAATATTCTTTAGGAGTTAATCTACTTGCTCTCATTCCCTTTGAGCTCTACGTTATTCTCAGCAGGAATCGGGACTCAAGCACAATCATACCATCAGCTGTAATTTAATGTATATATCGCAATGTATATGGATAATAATCTTAGCGTATTAGCATAGTCTTATTTGTCCAATGTTGTACTTGTTATATTTATTTAATATAGACTGTGTGTCTCAATTCAGTTTTTGTATACATACGATTGTAGATGGTTTATTCCTCAAAATAATATCTATCAAAGACAATATTCAAGTAATAGACTATTTCATTTTTGTTGGTATTGCTACAATCACAGGTAATTATACTGTATTCATCAGTAAATGAAAAACAGCAGGATTGTTGTTTTCCAGCATCCACTGCATGAGGTCACGCATCCCAAAACAAGTCGTCTTGCCGCCGTGCTTCCAGTTTTGTTGTATTTATGCCTTTTTCAATTTTCCATTTTTATTTGAGATACGAAAGGATGATTATTTTAGACTGGTGATGTATAGATGAATAATGAAATTGAAGCCGTTGTAATATGAAAGATTAAATGCTAACTTTACGCAACTTTTATTCACTTGAAGGTGTTCTGTGTCATCATTTAAACTTATGTTGTGGAATAGAGGGGTAACTTTTAATCAAAAGCCGCACTTTTGCAGGAGAGTTTCCACTCTGAGCCATCTTTTGATGTGAAATACAAATTAGATGAATCCAAAGCAGAAATAGCTTCCACTGAATATAATTATCATACATTTCCGCTTGTTTACCATTATCGTTTAGCTGTGCTGGCAGCATGGCTCTAGGGATGGCACTGTCAGTCGGTCCACATCTTTGGTCCAGAAGAAAATATCTCAACAATGTTTAAATCAATTGTCATTACATTTCATACAGACATTGATAATCCCCCAAGGACAAATCCTACTTTCTTCGGTGAGCCACCTGAATTTTCCTCTTGCGCCACCATGAGGTTGAGATATGTGGTTTTAAGTGAAGAATCTTAACAAGTATTGGAGTGATTGCCATGAGATTTAGCGTAGATGTTCATGTTCCCCTCAGGGTGAATTGTAATCATTTTAATGATCCCTTAACTTTTCATTTAGCGCCATTATTTGGTCAAAATTTCAATTTTTCCAACACTTTGGTTTATGACCAAATACCTGCAAAACTATCGTCATTCCCACATAATAATAATATGTTGCTTTTGTTTGATTCAAAATAAAGATACATCAATAAAAAGCATGGCTGAAGACTTTTTTTTCTTTTAGTGGTATCAAGAAGTCTTGATGATCATTAAACTCAACAACTATGCAGAAACCCTGTGAAAAACATTTGCGTTTATCCATAAGTGCACTGATGATCTTGTTTCTGTCTATTTCAAAAACAGCGCAGAAAGATGACACGGTAATTGTATGCTAATTAGAGTGTGTTTGACATCCCTAATGTAATCTTCATCATGGCAGGTGGTGGAGATATAATCATGAACACTTTTCGCAAAATCAGCTGAATATTCTCAGTTTTTGCCTGCTCATAGAAAAAAGACTGCTGAATCTGAAGTTTAGTTCCTCCCTACGATCCCTCCTTTTTTTACTGTCTAACTCTTGCGTAACAAGGTCCCTTTTTGTTTGAGCTCTTCAAACCAAATCATTTCTCCCACAATTATCTTTCTTTGGCTGCTCTCGTGACTTTTACCATGCTGGCTATATTTTGCGCCGTGAAAATTCAACACAACATGCATCCTTTGAGTCTACTGTGGAGGAAGCGGAGCGTTTAAGACACTTAAAGGCGGAGTGAGCATATCTGGATAGAGACAAATACACCCCTCCCTTCAGTGATCCTTCAGAAGCTCCACCCCCCCCCCCCAAAAAAAAATCATATATACAAGTTAGATAAAGGTAAAGGAATGAAGGGTGACTGTGTGGTGTAACCACGGGTGGAAGAAGTACAAGGATCATTTATTGAAGTAAAAGTACCAATAAAGAGATTAAAAAAAATACTCAGATATAAGTAACAGTCCTGCATTGTGCTATTATCAGAAAAATGTACTTAAATTATCAAAAGTAAAAGTATTGAGAATGCACAACGGTCACTTTCATATGCTAATATTATTGTACATAATGTATTTGATTATTTGATTATTATCACTGATGTACTAACTTGAAAGTAGGATGTTGAAGTAGCAGCTGATTTTAACTTCATATAGTGTTGGACATTTTTGTCTCTATTCATGTAGATATTTCATAAATTAAAAAAATGTTCAGAAAACAAGACGATATGTTTTGCATGACATTTCTTAATCTGCGAAGTAACTATAGATCAAATAAGTGTAGTGGAGTAAAAAGATTTCCTCTTAACAGTTGCCAGAATACACCCTATGCGACCCTGGTGCAAAAATTTGTTGCTGGGTCCCTTAAACTCGATCTTACGTGGAAGTTTTATTATTTCCCTAGGTACACAGAAATCACCCAGATCACAGAGAGACACAAAACGACTACTCCTTTATAGTGGTTTTTGGGTGTCTTGCTCCTATGTAAGAGGGGCGGGTGGCCCTTCACATGTGTGCGCCCGGAGGCCCGCCGTCTCCGCGTCCGCCCGTGTCGCTTTCACAGCATGAACCAGAGGCGTCTACACCACAGACGTCCCTCGGGTTCACACGCAGACTTTTGTCCCATTTACTTTGAGCCTACTCACCTCGGGCCAGCCCCATGAATAAATGACCACACTTGGCCCTCTCTCCAGTGGGCGGGCCAGCGTCTCCCCCTCGGAGAGGCCAATAAAATCGGCTCGCGGCTCGGTCTGCGCGTTTCATAACTACACTGCGGGTCCACGGCGGCAACCAGTGCAGGTTCACCTCCGCTCATCGGTTTACCTCTTTCACAATGGCAGCTCCGAAGAAAGTCTGCATCGTTGGCTCTGGAAATTGGTAAAGCTGATGCGCTAGTGTATCAAACTTGTGAAACCTACGGGGTGTTTAAACATGGCTAACGTCGGGGTAGGTCTCCATCTGTGTTATGTTGCTGCGCCTCTGTCAGCCGGGGTGAACGGTTGCTAGCCAATTTAGCATCAGTGGGCAGGCGGCCAGCTAACGTTAACCAGCCACATTTTCCACACGCTGGCCGCAGAGGAGTTTGATTCGCCGTTGCGTGGACAAAACACGAGCCGGGTTTAGCCTCGGGTTAGAGTCACGTGCTTAGAAACCGGCTGAGCGTGCAGAAAACTGGCCACACGTCAGTCACGATTTCGGGGATTGTCCGGTCGTGTAGCCTGAATGTGTCGGCAACAGAAATGCGGCATGTTAGCTTACTCCCAGTAACGACTCTACGCTAGGAATCTGTGATATCATAATGTACAGCCGTCAACCTGTCGACCATCTACAGTGGGCATAGCTTTACATTTCTGGCCAACAGCAGACCCTCCATGCTGTTGGCTAAGGTTCTCGTTGTGGGTGCTTTTTTTCTTTGGATGAAACCAAATTCCAAACTCCATTCAACAGTCGGACAGATTGAAGTTAAATGGTCGACTTCAAAACCCCTCGGTGGAAAAACATAATTTGGGGTCATGAATAAATCCTTTAAAGTCCTCGAGTAAAGTCGGCATTAAGCTTTGGTTCATCAACCAAAAGATAATTTATTCATTTCTCGTTAAAACGTCTGTTTTATACATGCAGTTTTATATTTGGGATTATCAATTGTTGGAAAGAAATCAAATTTAAAGTGAATTGTTTTCATACCGAATTGATGTCTTGGCCCGAATCACTAGGAAAATGCCTCAAGATTATGTTTACACTGTGTGATACTGGTGTTGGGCAAACGAACCCAAAAATAACCAGAGTTCTTAATTGAGTTTGGCGCAGTCTACACACTGAATCCACGCAGAGTATAGAGGGCAGATATATTTAATCCTTTTTTATCTAAACAGGTAGTCTCCCTGAGATCACCATCTCTCTTTCAGGTGAGGCCTGTGTACAAGAATAAACAGGTACCGTTTAAATAAGATAAGAGAGAGAATATTTACACGTCAACTCACCGGTATCTAACTGTATGCGGCCTCTAGGGTCATCCTGCTCCGAAAGCAGCCGTTGATGATCGAGGAGCAGTAGAAAACACATGAGGAGCCATGAATAGTAATGAACTGGTGACCACACCAGCAGTCACGGGACAGTAGTAATTCAGTAGTGTTCAGTAACATCAAGACTTAGAAGGCAAAACAATGTAAAAATATAAACTAAATACTAACCTTTTTAACTATCAACAACACAGGGGTTCCGCCATTGCCAAGATAGTGGGTGCCAATGCTGCTCAGAATTCAAAATTTGACAACACCGTCAAAATGTGGGTGTTTGAGGAGACGGTGAATGGACGCAAACTGACGGAAATAATCAACACTGACCATGAAAATGTGAAGTACCTTCCTGGCCACAAGCTACCAGCAAATGTGGTAAGAAACTGTTGGTTTCTCGCCATTTAACATCGAGTCAGGGTTCTGCCTGTTGCTTTTTTCTGTATGGTGCATGAACGTACTGTACTCCCAAAATGTTTGTTATTCTGGGTCCTGGAGGCATTTTCTGCTGCATTTACCCATTATGCTTTGTACCTGCATGTGTACTTGTCACCTTTTTAAATAGCTTCTTCCATCACAGCCTCCAGAATAAATTGCTAGTCTTTTTTTAATAGTGAATTTAACCACTGTAATATCAGTTTTCTGCACGTGTTCTCGCAGCAGGTTGTTACACCAGCTCTTAGGTGAGTTGCATCAGACTTTAATGTATGTCATATCTCTTACAACATCAACCCCCCCCCCCCCAAAAAAAAGCTGGCTGTCCCAGACCTGGAGGAGGCATCCAGTGATGCAGACATCTTGGTGTTTGTGATCCCACACCAGTTTGTTGGGAAAGTGTGTGACATCATGAAGGGCAAGATTAAGAGTGACGCACTGGGGATATCGCTCATCAAGGTTTGACTATGCTATGATTTTTTCCCCCTCACCGTTTGTCTCTGAATTTTGGTGTGAGGTTAAAAGAGCTGTAAACCAGCCGTGCGGTCCGGTCCTTGACCCAAAATGTAAATACGCCGCTTGTGTTTGCTTTTGTTCCACCAGGGTGTAGACGAGGGGCCTGATGGACTTAAACTCATATCTGATGTGATCCAGGAGAAGCTGGGTATCAACATGAGTGTGCTGATGGGGGCCAACATTGCCAATGAGGTTGCTGATGAGAAGTTTTGTGAGACCACCATTGGTTAGTCTAATTACTGTGTTGCATGGTTCTATTTTATTATTATTTATTTTTATTTTATTTCTTGTCTTGACATATTTTTGATAGCTTTATCATAGGATTGTTGTTTAATCAGGACAAAGCTGAACTTGGATCAGGATTCAGAGTTACAATATGAAGGTTTTAGCCTTGAAACGGGAAGCTTTTTTTTCCCCCAAGCTTTCTGCATCATCAGCATGGGGGCGAAGGTTTAATCCACTTCGTAGCTGCTGTGTAAATGACAGCGGGCTGGTTCATTTGACACTTTCTGCCTTCACATCTTTTCACGCACCACATAACAGCATGCGTCATGGGATTTGCTATCGGTGTATAAAACGCGAGAGCGAGAACCTGTCTTGACAGGATTAATATTTGTTGGATCACAGCTGACAAATGTAACTTGTTAGAGGCTTTGCCGTTTTCCAGCCGCGCCCTGAAGATGCAAAGTCAGTGTTTTTTAACCATGTCCCAGGATAAAAATCTACTCCTATTTGAATGAAGGTTACTGGCAAAACAGGTCACCTTGTAAAGAGGCTGAAAGATAATCAGGGTCTTTGTTCTGCTTCCAGGATGTAAGAATAAAAACCACGGTGCTCTTCTAAAGGAACTCATGCAGACCAACAACTTCCGAGTCACTGTAGTTGAGGAGTACGATGTGGTGGAAATCTGTGGAGCACTGAAGGTGAGTTTTCGTTACGAAACGCAGCTGCATGCAGAAAAAGAGGGGACCCAGTCTGTAATGTCTAAACTATACAAGCCACGTTTCTGTCAAGTTTGTTTCGAAATACCAAAAAAATAGCAGTTTGCTAACATTCCCATTATACAACATAGAAAATAGTTTATGCAAGTTCAACGAGTGTCCAGCTGAAAAGCTATCTGCAGCTCTGTCTTTATACATGAAGCAAAGTCAAGACAAAAAATGAATGTGCTTAACCACCACTGTAGTCAAGTGTAATGTATCCTTGTGAAGGCAAAATTACTTGATTTTTGTAAAGATTATGCTGCCTTTTGAAGGATGTTAACAAATCTCCGGAAAGTGACATGTAGTTTTAGCTTCTAAGCAGCAACACTGATGGACTAAATCTGCCCCAAGGATACATGCCCAGCGCCAAATGTTTAATAAAACGTAAAGCAGCGTACTCACATTATTTTAAAGGCGCACTATTTATTTTTTGTCTTATACTGCTGTGAAAGGTGTCGCGTTTGCATTTGCCTCAACAGTCACAGTGCTGCCATTTAGCCAGCCAGGTATTTACAGATTGACATTTGAGTTGACATGCGTGTTGAGCAGCGTACTGAGCAAAAAACCACTAGACCTTTATCATCGCGTAGACTTTACACACTTTAATTAACATTAACATTACAGATGTAATTTATCCCTAATGTCTGTGTACCAAATTTAGAGCTGAAAAACTAAGTTGATTAATCAATTAGCTGATTGACAGAAAAATAATCAGAAATTGTTTCGATAATTGATTCATGGTCTTTTTTTTTTTTTTTTTTTAAGCAAAAATGCCCAAACATTCTGATTCCAGCTTCTATATAGGGCTGCAACCAGACATTATTGATTAATCAGCAAATCATGTTCTCAATCAGTGTTTGGGAGTTTTGGATTAATCGGTTATTAAAAAATGGTTGCCAATTAATTTTCTATCCTCCAGGCAGTCTACATCTTTTAAGTATCCAGGTGTATCTGCAGTCTTTGCTCATGTTTTTCCTCCTCGTCCGTCCTTCAGAACATTGTTGCGGTCGGGGCAGGTTTCTGTGACGGCCTGGGCTTCGGGGACAACACGAAGGCAGCGGTGATCAGACTGGGCCTCATGGAGATGATTGCCTTTGCCCGCATTTTCTGCACCGCCGGTCCCGTGTCTTCTGCAACCTTCCTGGAGAGCTGCGGTGTGGCCGACCTCATCACTACTTGCTACGGCGGCCGCAACCGCAA
Organism: Xiphias gladius; assembly: GCF_016859285.1. Lineage (NCBI taxonomy): Eukaryota > Metazoa > Chordata > Actinopteri > Istiophoriformes > Xiphiidae > Xiphias > Xiphias gladius. The sequence continues at coordinate 21,319,368 of NC_053417.1, read as the reverse complement.
AGTAGCTGAGGCTTTCGTGAAGACGGGGAAGGTGAGAATTAATTTTTATTTATTTATTTATTTTTAAACGATTGATTTATTTTTTGTAAAAAAAAATTTCATGAAACAAATACTTTTACCCTTTTTGAGTAAATGAATGTATAATGTATTTTGATTTTAATGATCAGTAACATTCAGCAGCTAAAGTTGATGATTGGTCAGTTTGTTGACAAGGAGAAAAGGTGTATACTCTGTGTGTCTGTCTGTCTCTATATAGAGACAGACACACAACTTACTTGTGAATTAATTAAATATAGAGAGAGACAGACGGACACATACACACAAGCACACACTTTGCATGTCATGTTTCTTCTCTGGTTTTGTCTTCTGCTCAGTCCATTGAGGAGCTGGAAAAAGAGATGCTGAATGGCCAGAAGCTGCAGGGGCCAGCGACGGCAGCTGAGGTCTATTTCATCCTCGAGCACAAAAACCTAATTGACAAGTAAGTTGAGCAGCAACACAGCACATACAATCATAGCACTGGATAGAAAAGATGTCAATCCAGTATTTTATTTTTATGCACTCAACAATACCTCCTCTTCCTCCAGGTTCCCACTGTTCAATGCAGTGTATCAGATCTGCTACCAGGGCCATCCAGTCACAGAGTTCATAGCCTGTTTGCAGAACCACCCAGAGCATATGTAAAAAGGAAAAAAAAACAACCTAACTGACCAAGTGCCTTCTAAATGGAGAACCACTTTTCATCTGTTACCGGTCAGAGGTGGATGGGGGATGACCCGTCACTCCACAGCTGTCATGCCACTAACGTCTCCGGCTAGCGAGTGGAATCCATGTCCACTCCTCGGAGAGGTTGCATAACATTTGTGTGTGCAGCTTCAACCACTTTGTCTTTATAACATTCAGTTTGGTCCAATAGCTTTTTTTTTTTTTTTTTTTTTTGCCTGAGGTAATTTCTTTTTTAGAGCCAGATGAAATCAGAATACATGGTCAGTTTTTAGATAAACCGCAACACTAATATAGAAATCCAAAACTCTCGGATATAAGAATTCTGTTAACTGTTACACGTCTGACTGTTAACTCTTGTCTTTGCCGACCCTTCAATGCCATTCAGTTACTAACACATTTGAACAATGTTTATATGGCACTACATCATGCATTCAGATTTTCACAGGGCCAACCACTCAGGGCAAAGACCTACTGACAGCCTTCTGTAGAGGGACTTATCCATATCTAACACTTATGTTGCCGTCCAGTGAATGTCATGTCCATCACAAGTTATTTAATTACAGATGTAATACCTTACTTCGTTATGTCTTTGTATCGCTATGTGTCTTACGTAATTCACCATTTCCTGTCTTGTACTGTATAATCAACATACCGTCGACTGCACGGAAACTGTTTTTAACATAATAATGCAAGTGCCTTAGAATGCATGGTTGCTAAGTCTTGGCCATTTTTTTTTTTTTTTTTTTTTGGGGTCAAACCAAAGACTTTAGTACTAAACGCCCGTCCACTACACCATTTGTTACCGTGATCCTGCCTGACCACGTTTTCACTCAGTAAAGGCTAATGCTTGTTGGAAATTATGTCAACACTTGTCTGTGAAATAAATTAATTCTCTCATCACATCATTGCTGGAATTATTTCACTCGGTCGCAATAGAAAGGCGACTATCTCCATTTCAACTACACAGCACCACAGTGGGAATCTAGGAAGAAATTTTTTTTTTTTTGAGTAAATCGATCATTTTATTGTCTAGTGTGCCTACAATTAAGTTTTTGTTTTTTTTGTTCTTTTTTTTCCCCCATTCCACTCAGTACAGCCTTAAACGTTCCCTCTGGAGTTTTTGACCTAGTGGCACTATGGAGCTGTTTTTCTACACGTGGCTCCTCGTCTTTGTGCTGCCAATTGGTTCAGACTATTTTTGCTGATCGACAGGCGGCGGTAACTGGCCAAGGTACGCTGTACTGTGACAGCAAAGCAGTGAAGACTGCAAGCTAGTAAACATGGATGTAAACAATGCTGGATTTAAATTAATTTAAAAAAAAATCTGCTTTGCAAATTTTTGAGGGAGAAAATGTTTAACTTTTTTTTTTTTAAGACCTCAATTACACACAGTGCATTCTGACAAGTAACAATGACTAAACTCCACAACGCATCTTTTTAACGGAGTATGCCACACTGCATTTCCCCACTCGTTTGTAGTTGAGATGGATAAAACCTTGAATGAAAACACTGAATAACAAAGGACAGAAAACTGATGCTGCACTGCTATAAAGACAAAGTACTGCAGTAGGAGGAGGATGAAAGAAAAGATGAAATATGACAATAGCTATCACATTTAAAATGGTTCACTTGAAAAAAAAAAAATTTGATCCAATAAACAAATTTTCTTTTCCCTTATTCAGAAAAGTTTAAATAAATGGATGACAATTATTGCTTTAAAAATTATTTCTGGGTAATTCGGTTTCTTGCCTAGTCCCATCATATACTAGTTGCCTAGTATATGATGGGACTTTTCCATCAGCTGTTAAAGTCAAAACACTTGGTAAACATCACTGTTTGTTTTGTGCCCAGAAGTGCAACATGCTTGACTGTTTAAACAGCAGCATTGTAGATGTTACGTGATTCAGTGTGTGTAAGACCTTTTGGCACAGAACAATTGCTGGAGAATGTTACACAGGCTGCAGTTAACTGAGAGTTAGCTGGCTGATAAATGATCTTTAAATCAGCTATACTCCTCTTCTCCATCTATGGGAGTACATGCTGTACATAACGGACACCTTTGGAGATGTGTAACTAACTAGTGAATAAGTTTCTCTAAATTTGGATTGTTCAAGACTCAACCAGCGCCCCAAACATTCAATTTAAAAAGGAATAGTTAGACATTTTGGGAAATAAACTTATTTGCTTTCTCGCCGAGAGTTAGATGAGAAGATCGTAACCACTCTTGTCTATATGCTTAATATGAAGCTATAGCCAACGGGCTATTAGTTCAGATTAGCCCTAAGATCTGAAGTTGGGGCGCGGGGCAGCTAGCCTAGGTCTGTCCAGTGTTGAAAGACATCCATCTGCCTGCAGCTCTAAATATCTTTTACATTTCAGTGTAAAAGAATTGGTAAGAGCCCAGCAGTACTACAAAACATGAAACACATTAACAGAAGCATTACTAGTTTATTACAAGTTGTGGAAATGTAACTAGCTTTACATGAATGTGCGGCTAACAACAGTATACAGTACCTCATTATAAAGATATTCACCATTGACCTGTGGCAGACACTGCTGCTGTCTCTATTTTGAAATATGGAATGAAAATCAGTCACTTAAATAAACCTGAAAAAATGTAAACAATAAGGGAATGAAGCTCAGAGGGAAGCTACTATACAAGAGAGCTCACTTTGCTGGTCCAGAAGGACACTTAAGACTATTCCAGTATGAATGCGAGAAGAGAATCTATTTATCTTAAACAGCTGTGATGTCCTTGGTCCCAAGCAGAAGAGGCAAAAAGTTAAAACAGATATAAATTCTAATAAGCTTGATTAATAATTGCAGTCAAAGCATAAAAGTATTACAATAGTTATAAGAGTGAGAGCTGGTGGACAATCATTCCTGTTGTTTCTCTTCTCTGCTGTGTGCAGTTACCATTTTTGGTACAGTTAAGTACTTACACTGGGGGAGCACGACTCGACTGAGTGTTTTGTTGTTGCTCTGCTCTGTTCTCATTACAAAGTTATTCCATTTACCATCCTAACAAATTAAGACCTAATTAATGGAGACGGGGACATGGAGCCAGTTCATCAGCCAGTTATTTTGTTCACAAAAATATCCCGGTTCAAATTGTTTTTGTTTCCTCTCCATCTGACTGGGCCTGACATCTAAATCAAAATAAAGAAAGCTGCTGTAAATGTATGGGGGGGAAAAAAAAAAAAAAACTGCCACCAAAACTGTAGTATAAGCCTATGATGACAGCGTAAATTGATAATTCTCTTGAATGTCTGAAGAACTTGCTCCATGGAATAATTGCTTTACCTGAGAAAAATTCTTTTTTTTTTAATATCCTCTCTCTTTACTGTGATGTTTCCACACAGTGGAAAACACCTTTCCTCAAACACACTCCAGTATTGGAACATGACACGGCTCACTTAACCTGCTGCACCCCTTCTACTATCCTGCCTCTACTCCTCCCTCATCTCATCACAATTCACAGTCTATGAGGATTGACCCATTTGTAAGTGCCTTCATAGCGAAATCCAACTCTTTTTGAAAGGTCGTCTGCTTCTGTTGGGCCACGGCTAAAACAAAAGAGAAACGATCACATTCAACACGCTGTACTGAATTCCTCTTACAGTTAAAAGGCATAGTCAACAACATTTCCTACCTTCCATATTTGTACGAGATAGGTTTAGGCTTCTCTTTGTCTATCTGATGAAGGATAGGCGTGAAGATCCTCCATGCTTCCCGTAGTTCATCACTGCAGAGATAAACAATTCAACATTTAGGGGAGGTCATAAAAACAGCTGTCATGTGACAGAAATACAAACTATGTAATATATTTACAAGTCCTGTTTTTGTTATGTCATGGCAGAGCAAAGATGCACTATGGTGCCATCTAGTGTTCAGAACTGTTAGAAAAATACCGCCGTCACGTGAGCTAAGTAGTAAGTTGAGATAATAGTAGTGGGAAAACAAAGTCAGACCTGCGTACAAAGTGCATTTGACTCCCACAGAAGACATCCAGGATGAGACGCTCGTAAGCGTCTGGAAGCTTCACGTCCTGAAAATAAGACATGAGTTTTAATTCATTCCTTTTTAAATTAGAATTTTTAAATTTTTTAGCGTTCTTTGTCCTGTTATTTTAAATCAGTAGCTCTAGTTAGGGTTTTCTTTGGAGCTGAAATTATCAGCTGATTAATCGATTGGTCGCTCAACAGATAATCCATCATATCGTTTCAGTATTCTTTCCAGCATAACTGGCAACTATTTGCTGACTCCAGCTTTATATGATAGTAAACTGAATTTTCTTTGGGTTTTGGACTGATTGTTGGATATAAACAGCAATTTCAATACATCAAACAGGGCTCTGGGAAATGATTGTGGGCATTATTCACTATTTTCTAACCTTTTATACGTCAAAAGATTAATCGAAAAATGGAAGATTAATTGATAAGATAATTCTTAGTGGCAGCCCTAGTTTTCTTTTCATTTAAAGTATGTACATAAAGTATGTAATGCATAAATAAACATGCCTTGTATCTACTCTTGTAGGTGAGGTCCAGCTCGGTTTCCTCTGGACTGAAGTAAACACCGGGTTTCTTGCTCATCATCTTGGCGTAGACAGCCTCGTTGGGCTGCACACGCACCACCAGCTCATTCCTGCGACACTGATTTCCAAAAATGTCTCCTGGGACATCTGTGAACTGCAGCCGCACCTCAGCTTTCCTCTCGTTCAGAGCTTTTCCACAGCGAAGGATGAAAGGAACACCTGAGGAGGAGAAATGTCATGCCAATGCATTAACAAAGAACACAGGAAAATGTGACATTAATAGTATTTGCTTTGTGAAAAGTTTTGTAAAGGGCAAAGTATGTTTACCATCCCAGCGTTCGTTGTGCACATAGAGCACAGCGGTGGCGAAGGTGGCCTGGGTTGATCCTTTAGGAACTGTGGGATCATCAAGGTAACCCAGTTTGGCATCTCCCTCGCCTTCTGGATCCCCGACATACTGACCCAGCACCACCTCTGACATGGAGACTGGAGTGATGCACTTCAGCACCTTCACCTATAAGGGAGAACATATAATAAGAACAGACACGGTCTATTTTTCACAAATACCGTAAAGTCTCATATAAAAGTCTGCATTAAAATAATGGCAGAATCAAATAATATGGCGATTATGAACAAATAAAGGGCAAGTAAAAATATGTCCAGGGAGGTGGGATTACCTGTGGTCTACTACAATAGCTCACATGTATTTAGTAATATAATACATCCACAGCACTAATTCCATCAACAACAACCAAGTCATGTTATACTCAACACTCTGCTGGTCTGAGTTTCTCTTGGGGAAAAAAAAAAAACACATACTCCTGATTGCTATACTAATGGAATTAGTGCAGTGGAAATGGATATTATACTGAAATCATCAAGACAATAGGTAAACATGGAGGACATTTGGAGTTTGCAGTAACTGGGGAACACGGGAAATTAAAAATAAAGGCCTGTCCTGTCACAAATAAAAGGCCAGATTCTCTCTTACACTGAGGTAAATAAACCTGGGCTACTATTTGGAAATATATAGTAAACACTAATATACTGTATGTCTCCATATCTGTCGCGTTAGAGGAGGTGTTGAGTGTTTTTGGTCTCTCGGAGATGATGATGTACCTTTTCATCCCTGACATCATCAGAGCTGGTGGAAGCTGGTTTCTCCATGGCAACCAGGCAGAGCATCTGGAGCAAGTGGTTCTGCATGACATCTCTAGTTATGGCAAAAGGAACAGGCGGTCACACAAAAGACAGAAAGGAGAATGTGGGATGGCCGCGATCCCGTTAATTAAAACTATAACTTATGATGTGTTGGTACTGATTTTCTGTGTGTAGTGTTTAAACAACACTGTCAAATCTATGCGTCATCAACAGGGTAATTTGCCCTGCAGTAAGCCACTAATGATTATTTACCTCTCAAATGTAATACTTCAACCCCCCAATTTAGCATTTATAAACAGTGTATAAAAAAAATAGTTTCTACCACCATTATATTGTTGTACGTCAATATAAAGATATTTTAAGTCTTATTTTTCAACTATTATAACTTCTCCTATGAAGACATATTTTATATTATTACAACTGTGTTTCATTCACTATATTGTCAATCATTGTGTTTGTACACCAGCCTCCACTTATGGAGGTCCACAGGAGTAAAAGTTGTTTGACAAATACAGTATCACGTATCTGCTTTCAGCCACATTATAGTATGTTATAAGCCATTCAATGTTTATATACTGCTTATAAATTATTTTTTTTAAGTGTTACTGATAAAAGTACTGATTACAATATACAAAACATCTAAAAGTGCAGTGTTTAAGTACAGAAACTCCTGTTACTAGTCTCTGCTCATTTTTATATAACTTCACTTTAAACCTGGGTACAAAAGCATTAAACTTTATTATACTGCAAAGACAAACTCTAGGGATTCCTTCCCCCCCTCACCGGATGATGCCAAAATCATCAAAGTAGCCTCCTCGTCCCTGAGTCCCAAATGGTTCTTTAAAGGTGAGGACAACGCAGGCCACACTGTCCCTGTTCCAGATCGGCCCAAAGATTCGGTTCCCAAACCTGCAACAGACATCGCATAATTGTTCTCTGCTCAGCAGTACACACAGTGCAAGGGACGGCTGTTCATGAAAACATATATAAACATTTATCCTATGTCATCAAGATAAATTCTTCATTAGAGGCCAGTTTCTATTTATTTTGTATAATAGTCACAAGGCTTTGAATAACAGTTGTTTAAAAAAAAAAAAAAATTGAGTGTATTCTCAGAGACTACTCTCTCCAGATAATGAACTCATTGTTTTCTGTGTAATACAACTCTTATTCTTCTGAAATTCTGGTGATTTAGTTAAATTTAGCTCATGCTCACATCTGGTAATTGCTGTGATTACTTGACTAGTAGATCCCTCTTCCATAATTCAATATATCTGAAACAGTATATTTTTTTGTATTTCATTCTAACCGATGTTCTTTCTATATAGGCTATTAGTGGGTGTATTTAATTTACTGTCTTATTGACCCATTTTTAAATAATTATTTGGTAGTAATTATAAAATAAGTTATAAATTCAGGTCAGTCAGGCTTTCTGAGACTTTGTTCCTCTATAAATGTTCACCAGCAAATTTTATTCTAGTTTACATTATTTGACAATCATAATTTTTTACAAGACAAGACAAGAAAAAGAAAAGCAACTTTATTTGAAAATGCTTTTCTTACCTGAGCACCATGAGGTTCTGCACCATTTCTTTGCCCAGATAGTGATCTATACGGTAGATCTGTTCTTCAGTGAAGAGTGAGGAGAGGTGAGTGGACAGCTCTTCAGAGCTCTGAAGGTCATGTCCAAACGGCTTCTCTACAATCACCCTGTTCCAGCCTCTACACAACATACATGCACAACCACAAAGAGAAGAAAATGAACATATCAAGTCTAGTCTAGGGTAAATGCTGGTGCCTGTAGACCTGTCTTACATGATGTAAAATCTATGATCACATTTTATTGGAGGGATTTTTTGTATGTCCTCAAATGCAAGATACCTCAGTAAAAAGGGGGAAAAAATAAATAAGGAAAAAAAGCTTTACATAATACAGGTGGGGTATTTGCACATTGTACATCCAAAAAAAATGGCTGTACACAGTGATGTCCGTTTGCTGTACACCAATGGACATCACTGATGCTTTAGAGATTCTATGCGTTTACAGACATTCAGACATAGCGGGACAGTGGACAACAGACAAACTGAAACTTTCAAAACAATTCATAAAAAGGTGAATTACAGCAACAGTTAGTAAGAGAAGTTTGTGCACTGACTTTGTGCTCATGCAGTGGTACTTTATGTTCTGGGTAACATCGTGGTAGACGGTGGGTGGCAGTGCCAGGTAGAAGAGACGGTTTGCCTCAGGTCCTCCGGGCAGAGACAGGATGTGTGTGTGGAGTTTGGAGAAGGAACCCTCATCAGCATATTTCCCGCTGATATACGTGTTCCTGCTGAAGAAGGCCGACAGCCGCTCTGCTTCTGCATCCGTTACCTGGGATAGGGTAGAACATTTATGCATCCCTAGATTTAACTGGGGTGTTTTGAAATGCAGACATAAAACAAATTGTGTGTGAAAATCTGGAACCAGGAATCAAGGACCAGTTTAACATGTGTCATGTTATATGTATATATAGAGTAAAGATTTACTTTGTCTCTAAAGTGACAAAAAATATACATTTATAGACTTGTAGTTTAAATAGACTGATTTTAGATGATTTAGTGTAAACCTGCAGTAACAGATTTTATGGCCACTTGGGGGCAGCAGAAACAAGATGTAAACACAATATTGACATAAATTGATATGGCGAACTTGTTAGCAAACAGTTGCTTATTTACACATCCATTAGTTACGGAACAACATTATTATTCTTTTGGAGTTGTGTTTCTGGCCACCTGATGAATGCAAGCAAAATATTCACTTTTCTTTTAGCTCAATTTTTAGTCTCAAGCAACTGCTAAGGAAAGTTTCACTGAGTTTCGAATTGTAACTTTTTTTCCCCACATAGTTATGAAACATTGTTAACATAACAATATTGGATTAAGCAATAGGGGAGGAAGAGGGAAAAAAAAAAAAAAAAAAAAAAAAAGAGTATGGGAGGAAGGAACAGATGTTTAGAGAATTAATAAGGGGAGGACAAATTGGTACTTAGTTTTAATTTGCAGCAGAAAAGGTTTACATTGGAAAAGTTAGAGGAGGGTTTATTTATTATCATTTTTTATGTTGTGCATTTTTATGTTATGAGTTTAGATGAACATGTGTACGGTTTGTATTCTCTCATTTATTTCCATATTTATGTTCTTGCTTTGAAAGGTTTTTAATTTAAGTAGTCTTTTAAAAATGTTTGCTAAAATCTGCTGTTAATCTAATTAGAAAAAGAATCTGTTAGAGATTTTGAAAAAGATGTATCTCAAATGTCCAGTCTTACCTTCAGGTAGGGCATGCAAGAACTCCGGATCGCATCTACTGTCAAGTCAGAGCGAGCAAAGCCCACAAAATATGTCTGCTCAGGGAGGAGGCCGTCTCTGAACAACCACCTGGGAGGGAAAAGACGAATTAATGGTTCATTACACCCAACTTCAGAGGCTCCACTCCAGATTAGAGTAGCATCTTTCATCAGCTTCTGCTGTGCTATTCGAGTAAAAGCCTTTCAGTAGGGTCAGAGGTTTACTCACCAGAGAGTTGGGTAGATTTTCTTCTTAGCCAGATCCCCCTACAGGTGCAAACACACAATTAGAATTATGATTTCACATTAAATATATAGGTTATGTACACTATCAGTGACTGATGATGCAGTGTTTTGGAGTTACTGTGCTGCTTATTTAACCAGAGCACTATGCCAGAGTGGTAATTATTTTCCACAAAACAAAAGACTCAAGATGTTGCCCTACTGCAGGTAACACTGTGTGGCAACAGGTAAGTAGGCTGCTTTGGCTTATTTAAGAATTGCGCAACCTTAGTAATCCCACTGGAGGCAAGTGCCAATCAGCAGCCAACAGTCTGGAGACAAAAGAATATCCCGCTGCTTACCGAAATCATGCTGAGGAACCTGTTGCTTTAGTGCCTTAACAATAACAGTGAACACAGTCATTTTTTAATACTGTTGGACAAGTTTCACAAGACAAAGCAAGACGTTTACTGTACAGTATACTAGATAAAGGCTGTGAATAGCAGTGCCAGACACGGACAGGAGGCACTCAGAAATCAGGGATGACCTGAGGTACACATCATTAAAAGTATCAAGACATTAGAAGTCAATTTAATTAACATTAATTCCCATAACAATATACTGTTGGCCTCAATCATCTTTGTTTAAAACACTACTCCTCAGATGGGAATTCCTTATCTTGTAACCCTGCTACTTTGTTTAAGATTATGTGTTTAAAATTATAGCTGTAGATGAGAGGAACTGAACATGTCTCTCTAATCATTCATTGGAAATGATCTTGTATGCACAATATCCTACAACATTAGCAAAGGACTAACCGCACTCAGTCACACTTCTCATATCGTCATGAAGCTGAACAGTAACAACTATTGATTTAGTAGTTTTAAGTAAATGTTTGAAAGTGCAGTGTGAATAACATGAATGGGCTATTAAAATTAAAAAAAAAAAAAAAAAAAGCTTGTAGCTTGCAGTACACTCATTTTAACAGCGGTAGCATAACACAAGCACAAACAAACAACTGCACACAGCCCCAGTCCAGCTCTTCCCCTGATCTGCCTGCGTATCATACTGAAAGAAAAACGCTGACAATGACACTGCAAAAAAAAAAAAAAAAAAAAAAAAAAATCAGCAGCAGCGCCACAGTGCAAGAGAAAGAAGTGCACAGCAAATGAATTACTAAATAAATTACTGTGGCCTGGCTAGAAAACAATTTAACAAGAAGCATACATATTTGGATAGCTTTAGGACAGGTTGGAGCCCTGGTGGATGGAAACATTAACAATCAGAGTCAGAATGCCTGAAATGGTTTTAGTTCGTGAAATGAACATCTGAACAGTAAGAGGAAATAGTAAGCAATGAAAAGGGACACCTATTCATTATATTATTGGGATGTATTAATTTATTTTGTATATTTTAGCAGTAAAATAATTTAACTCTGAATATCACAAACTGTCAACTACGGAGAACTGTACTATTTTATGTATGGCCAGTTTCTTGGTCTGGTTTATACACAAACTGTCAACTACTGAGAACTGTACTATTTTATGTATGGTCAGTTTCTTGGTCTGGTTTATTTTATTCTTTAATCAGATACTGGCAAATTTGATTAAAAATGTTTACAACCTTGTGTTTTATTCAAGCCACGTTCTCATACAGTTGTCTGTGTCAGGCAGCAAATAATCCTGATGCATTTGTTTTTGTGAAATAAACAGAAAAACAATTCTGTGCTTATGGTCAAGAAGGTAAGGAATTGAAAAAAAAAAATCTTTAAAAAAAAAAAAATCACATTAGCATTGGTTTTAAATTGTTGTAATAATCCTGTCACATGTATCATATACTAATGAAATGATAGGTAAAGAAGAACCTTGAGGTATTCAGTGTCTCAATTCCAGGCTTTTGAAAGCTTGGATTGCTTGTTCTGCTTGTTTGCAGTAGCTCGGTGAAATCAGTTTCAACATTTCCTTAATCAGATCATTTGCAATTATTGCACTATTTTTAAAGATTTCAACATACTCTCTTTGAAATTATGGCCAGAAATCTTGCTTAAATTGGCTAAACTGTAAATGTGCTAAAAATAATAAGGGAAAAAAAGAGAAAAGGTTCTTGGCCTTGGTTTGTCCTAAAGGCAAAAATGTTTTTTCAAATCACACAGTAACTTCTGTTTGATCAGGATTGCTCAAGACAATTAGCCCTTTCATTTAATCTCACAACCATGCCTTGCCTTATCAGTTCTCATTTTTACACTCTACTTAAACAATCACTAAGTACCCATTGACTGCCCTCCCCTGCTCTCACCGATGCTCCCATGATGATGAAGATGTGAACGTCAGACTGATGGAATTCTTCATGCAGCTCCTTCCTCAGCTCCCCAAACACCTCAGAGCGAGAAAGGGGGATTTTACTCATTTTCTCTAAAAAAGGAGATAAACGGAAAATCCAGTTTTAAAAAACCCCAAAGTTCTTTTACTTGCTAAACCAACTTTCAAGAAGACAAACACGGACTGCTACCTGACCTAACAGGAATATTCCAGTGCCTCTAAGCCTGCATACCAATTATTGTTAAGTTCTAGACATAACAGCTAGTGGGCAGACTGAAGTGTGTTTGAGCCCACAGGTAAGGCAGGAGCAGGATCTCAAATTGCAGAGCAGTTTTATTTTCCTCTATTTTCTTTGTAAATTTCTTTATGTATCAGTGTATGGTTTAAGCTAGGGTAACACACAACATGTCTAGGGTCCACAAAAGAACAGAGGGAGGGAACTGGAATACATAGCCTCTTGTTAATGTAAAGTGATAACACCTGAGGGGTGTATTTCCTTTCCAGACAGGAGTGCTTGTGATGCTCCTCTTCTGCCTGAGGTGTGGTCAGGTGACCTGGTGGGTACTTCTGACAATTATGCAAAACACAACAGTGTTCAGAATATTACCAAACATTAGGCTGGTGGGATACTGTCTTGCATACCAAACCAAAAAAAGGGGGAAAGAGCAATGTGCTGGTATTTTTTAGCTTCTTGATTCCAATTCACGTTTAACTTTTGTTAACATTCTGTACGATTTTAGAGATTTGGATCTATTTTTCCTACCGTGTCAGGCAGCCATTGATTTCCATTCATTTCTGTACGGTATTAAAAAAAAACACTTAGCCTACTGAAGACCATAGTGGACTGTTGCCAGTGTTTTAATTAAAAGAAAAATTGAAGAAAATTTGTGAGTGCTCGCCTAGATTTTTGCCCTGGGCTGGTAGGATCCTAAACAATTTAAAGACAGATTTAAATTGACTAAACATAAGGGCAGCTAGCGAAGCCCATTCTTCCCTTTGTTTTGCATAAGCTGCCAACTTAAGCTTGGTTTGTATCTAAGTTTGCATTCATATTTGTCACTGCAATATTATAGTCGCATGCTAGGTGATGAAGTGCACATTTGGAAAGTCTGCTGTGACACTGACAAAATGTATGTTGACTTGATGTTCAATGAGTAAGATTACAATAACTCAAGCATGTTTGAAGTGTTTGCAACAAAATTTTCATACCGTATGAAAATAAACTGAATACTGCTGAAACGAGAGGATTTAGAGGACCAGAAAAAAAAAAAAAAAAGAATCCTCAGCCGTTTCGATTGTTGATTCATCGTTTCTGTCATTTTCCAAGCAAAGCCTCATGCATTATTGCGAATTTAATATCTTTGGGGTTTGTACTGCTAGTTGGACACAACAAGACTTTTGTCGACATCACTTTCCCAGAAGTTTGGTATTTTTCACCATTTTGTGATACTTTAAAGACTAAATGTCAGGGAACACTATGCCTTCATTTATTAAGTTATTTTTTTTTTTAAATGATAGACTAATATAGCGTTGCAGGCATTAGTTGATTTACTGATTAGTTCTTTGACAGAAAATTAATCTGCAACAATTTCAACATTCAATTTATCATTTTGAGTAATTTATTTTTTCTATGAGAAACACCAAAACTCTCCAGGTCCAGCTTCTCAAACATGAGTATTTGCTGGTTTCCGTAGTCTTCCACTTAAGATTTGGACAAAACAACATAACATTAGGCTGTTGAAAACTGGGGTGGATATTTTTCACCATTTTCTGACATTTTATAGACCAAGCAATTCATTGACTAATTGAGAAAATTAAATCAATAAAAAAAAAAAATCATTTAAGCTTAATTAATGCCTGAAAGAGTAGTAAATAAAAGATAATATTTTGCAAATACAGGGCCATTGTTTGAAAAATGGTTAGCCGTGATGTAAAGTGTATATGATTTGTAAATGGGCTACAACAGGTAAAACCAAAACCACTTCCTTTTTTACTTCCTCCTTCAATGTCCAACATTCAGTGAAAAGGAGGAACATATATGAGAGAAGGGTGAAGTTTAGATTTTTTTATTTTTTTTTTTGAGTCATTTCAATAGAGCTGCTGAAAATTCTCCCATTTGAGAACCTGGAACACTAAAATGTTTGGGATTTTGTTTTTTGGAAATGACTTAATCAATTAATTGGTTCTAGGAAATAAGAAAAGTTGCTGGTTAATTTTCAACCGTTGATTAATCGACTACTCGTTGCAGCTCTGCATGCATATCATCACATCCACATGAGAAACAACACTCAGGTGCTGCATGTGGATTTCTGTCAGATGGTCCCTACAGCTACCAGAAATAGCCTGAAACGCACACAACAAACTATAATGATATTAGTCAAATCCTTCACCAAATCCCGTATTTAGAGGGCTAAACCTAACTGCAGAACACCGTAATGAAGCTGGATACCTTCGGCTAACGTATCAAAATAACATGGACTGACATTTTGTTGCTCATGAATTGTCCTTTCGTGAATAGTTAATTACTAACTTCCTGGAGGAAAGAGCTCCGACTATGCAGCTATTTAACTGAGCCCCGCACCTTTTTCTCGCTAGCTGTAGATATGCTTGGCTAATACTAAAACCGCGCTGTCATGAGCCCTTGGCTTCACACGCTGTTATGACAACATGACTTGACCAGCAGCAAACTGCTAGCTTACAACTAACAAGCTACATCGTGCAAAAAAAACAAACCCAAAACGGTTCAGTTAGAGGTAAAGCGACAGATACTGCTACTGCTACTGCTACTCACATGTCCGCTAATGAGATGATAACCTGGCAGATAAACCCGGGCCGAACCCAGACGACAGGACAGGGACTTTAAGTACACTTACACACGGCGACAGTCAGCAGCTGAGCCTGGTGGTATGTGGGAACTGCCTACTTCCCTGTTAAAGTGACAAAGCAGAATTGCGAGATTTTATTGGTTTGGGAGAAACTCACCAGCGCTCGCTCGAGTTCCCATCACTGTCGAATGCTGTGACGTCGCCGACCCTGCGGGTGGGCGTGGCCTCGACGTACAAACGGACAGACACAACGCGCGCGCGCACGCACACACACACACACACACACGCACACACAATTATCATCTACAGTCAGTTGTCAGTTTCTTAGGTACACTTAGCTCAAACTAATGCAGTCTAATCCAACAGTCTTGAAATAAATCCTACCTTCATGAAAGTCTTGGGTTTCTGTCGAAACCGTGTTAGACAGGTGTTAATGCAACTGCGTGGCCATTTTTGGAGGCTACTGCTTGAGGTGCTGATAACCTACGTGTCCTTGTACAAAGAGGTGCATCTGCGATTCAGCGTACCCTCGCTGATTTGAACGGGGTGGACAAAATAATAGGGGCACGGGTCAACCTAAGGCAGGGCAGTCCAACAGCACCACAAATTGCAGCGTCCAAAAAGATCATACAGTTGAATCAACACCTATCCCATCAATCGTCTCATCTGTCTTTGCAGTCATTTTGTCACTCCTCGTTCTGTCTCTCTGTGTGGTCATGTTATGTCTCTTTGTAGTTGCTTGATTGACTTTCCAACAAGAAATGTTAACACCCCCCACCACCACCTGACCCCTTGGGCTCCTGGGCCTATGAATGTTAGGCCTGATGCTTTCACCATAACATCTACTTGTCTAACTCCCAACCCCTTAAGCTGAACCTTAACCTAAACCTAATTTTACCCCTAACCTAAAAAGTTATCTCCCAAACATTTAATGATTCACGTTACAGAGACTGGCTTTTTGCCCCCAATATGAGTGTGCAAACAGATTTACGTCCCCACGCTCTCACACACCGCCCATAATGAAAACTGTACCGGTGGAATGCTGTTCCTTCTTTCCAACAATGTGGATGAGTATGAGGAAACAAAACAAAATGTGGGAAGGAAAAAAAGTTTCAAGTTCAAGTTTTTTATCTTTACTTTAACGAATAAAATGTTTCAGTTATGGACTTCTTTCCTTTACCAAGAAACATTTTGAAAATACTTTTAAAGAACAGCTTCTCATTTTTATGTTCCACCACCTTGATACATGGTATGCGTGAAATAATGTCGCCATGCTTGCATCTGCGACACTGCAGACACATTCTTTTGAACACAATAACTCAAGTACAATACTTAGTAGAAATGTTATACTTAATAAGGCGAAGATGATCAGATTTGATTTTGGAGCAACTTGCTGCATTAATTAATGGGGGAACACTGATTTCCCAGAAATTGCTGTAACTCCTTAACACGTTGAGCTAACAAGTTGTCGCAGAACAGAGGCTACACGTTAGATTTAAATTTAATTTTGCACTGGTTGTAGGGCACCACCTTAGATTTTATATAAGGAAAAAAATACGAAAAACCAATGAATCGGTCTCATAATCAGAAGTAGTTAAGCTCTCAGTTCAGGGATCTCATGTTTCTGCCTTAAAAGAAGACGCCAGACAAGACTTGCCAGACGATAAATGAGGAAATTTATTGTAACCAAATGTCTATAAGCAACTGAAAAAATAGAGTATTAGCAATGAGCACAGAGTAATGAGGTCAGAATCAAACTGATTAATAAAACTGATCTTTGAATGATAAAATGAACTGATCACTTAGTTTGGCATTAGTGTAATAGAGTGTGTGAATTAGGATTGTCAGAGATAACACTAGGGGAATGTTTGATTGCCAGCCAGGCAGAAGTTCTTGAGGATGCAGTTTCTATGCTGGTTCCTTGGTCCGTTGAAGTTGGTGTCAGATAAACTTTGATAGCTTCTTTCCTTAACTAGACTCATTACACAGTCATGAAAGTAATTTCATGATTATTTAGTAATTTCATGACTATGGAAATTTCATGGCTATGAAAATACTTTCAAAATACTTTCAAAACTTTCAAAATACTATCAGGCAAGACTTACTACAGTACAAAAATAGGCTATAAAACTTAGGTTCACGTAGTTTAGTACTGAGTTGCAGATTAAGGCTGGTTTCGGATGAAAAAATCAAAATGGTTTCGAATGAAAAAATCAAAATGCGCACACATCTTAATAAAGAATAAAAAAAGTTACAGAAATGCCAGTCTAGAAGAGGTAAAATGACTATAGATGAAGTTTGGAGAGTGTCTACAAGAAAATCTTGAAGGACAAAAAGCAAAATGGAAACTCAAACAAAGACAGAACTAACAGGTACCAAACCTGTAAAAGTCCAAAATGTGGCAGGAGATCACTCCCCAGTGTAGGGTACAGTTCATTTTATCGACTGGATATTCGTACCAAGTTGTAACCTTCCTCCAATGAGCTACCATTTCTTTGACTGAAGAGACGGGGGAAGGATGAGCTGATTTTAAAATTCCTTACTATAGGGAGATAATTAAATGGAAATTTTACATGCAGAGATCACACACTTCAGCTGTTCACTGTGGTCAATCAATAATGTATAAATTGTATGTGAGAGCACATTACACGGAATAGGAAGAAAAGCATATCGTAATAATCACAGTGCAGTAGGGAGATTATTCAGGAGGGTATAAGACAAGTTAACTATCAAAATGATCTTCAGTACTGTTCACCGATGTTAGGTTTAAACAACACTAATTGATTAACAATGTAATTAAGTAAAGTTTTACAGTGTAGTGTAATAACTAATATACATATATATATATATATATATATGTTTAAAATTGTTAAAAATTGTTAAACGTCTGTAATTTGAAAAGTCCAAAGAGGGCTCAGTAATTTCCTAAAACAGCTGGGCACTGTAGTAGAGTATTTCCAAAAGCAGGACACATTGTATGTATTATTAACTCAAAATCAACATCATCTCCCATGTTCATAGTGATGAAGGAACGTGTCACCCAGTGTAACACAGTGGCTCACTAAAGCATTTTTCATAGTTTTTGGACAACAATGGAGCTCTATGGCATAGATGAATAAGCTATATCAGGCTTTAGCTACACACACTATATTAGGTTTTAGTAGTGGAATCGATTTATTGTTGCTTTAGGTCTTTTCATGGGATTTGTTGACCGTAAAAAATTATAAAATATCCTGAAACTTATCCCTTTAATGGAATAGTCACATTCTCATATGTACAATGAAAGCAAGAGATACTGGTCACCAAAATTATTGCTCCTGTTGATACAGGCTGTAAAGGGATGCCTTCCTTGTGCAACTCTGATGCAAGAGATGGGGGTCATTATCCACAGTCCTCGCTCTGTGCAAAATGCCTTTTAAAGTTTAGCCAAAGCTAATATGAGGCTTCAGCAGTCTCAGTTTTTGTCACATCTAGAGGTTATATTCCGTACAGTCAAAGCTTTCCCTCTTTGTGTTTAAACAGACAGTGTTTCCTTTCTGAGTTGCGGTGGAGGGATAGCAACAGACAGAGGGAACTTTGTACTAACAAGATGGTAACTTTGTAAGATATCATGTTATTGTATTTATTTATTTATGTATTTTTGGAGTCAGCATGCTGAAGCCTCGTATTCGCTTCGGCTGAACTTTAAATGCATTTTTGTACAGTACGAAGACTGTGGCTTTCTTCCCCATCTTTTACACTGGGGAAGAAAGCACTGGGCAGAATTACTTCGCAGCCAGTATGGACGGAAGGAACAATTACAGCAAACAATATTAACATAGACAAGGTCATATGAGAACTGTATATTGATACACTACTAATCTAAATCTATCCTTGAGGAAAAGCTAAATGCACAAGTTCACACACACACACACACACACACACACACACACACACACACACACACACACACACACACATAGACACACACACAGAGACACACACACAAATAGAGTCAGATGAAGATCCAGCTTTGATTGAGTATGGTGGGTTTGCATTTAGTCATGATCACGTATCCCTCTGACGCTGTCAAACAGTTGTCTGATAAGGGATTCTTCAGATGGTTTGTCTGAAAATAACAACAATGTAATTCTGTATGAGATCCTCTGGCATGATTAAGGTGTTTCAATTTGATTTAGAGACTGTAAAACAAACTTAGAGGTAGAGGGACTAGAATGGGGAAATAGAAATTTCACAATTTCTCTGTGCAACCAGAAACGGTGTTGTAACATGAGTTGCTGCAGAGTTTGAGTTGCTGCAGAAAGACATGCTGTACCTGTGTGAGGATCCACACTTGTTCAGGCGCTACCATGGTTGCTTTTCCCTCCAATCGACACAGTTCAAGAGACACCAGAGCTTTTCCAGGGTTTGCATGTAAACACCACTTATTGTCAACGCTGAGACGTACCTCCTGCTTGGAGGTGTACTCAAAATACTAGAGGTCACACAGACAAGCACTGTATTTAAATTGTGTAATAAAAATCCTTAATCTTATTTCCATCAATTCATATTAAACTGTACGAGCTTGATATGTTGATCTAAAACAGGTTCCCAACCCTTGTGGCTTGTTTTTCCCTTTTAGGAAAAATTACTCTGGAGGATTTTTAGTCCTAAAGAGCGCACAGAATCCATTATTTTTACAAGAAAAGAGCAAAAAGTAAAGAAAAAAAAAAATCAGAAATATAATCAGAATTTGGTGTGACAGGACACAATTTCTTATCCCTTTATTCATCCAGTGACCCGTCAGATTTTCCTTACCCCCAGGTTGGGAACCACTGACCTAACAGAAGAAAGTGTACCTGTCCTTCTCCTTCACTGTAACATTTCAACATATCAGGCTCCAATTGCTTTGTCTTCACATCCAGAAAGCACTTCCAACCAATGTTTTTCAACTGCAGAAAAATAAACGTATTATTATTAGTAATAACAATAATAATAATAATAATAATAACACAGTAACTGGACAGCCAACACAGTGTTCCAGATGCCTTTTTTTTTACCACAGTGTGGATCTCCATCTACAATGTATGTGTAATTTTTGTTTTAAAGCTTGGAGAAAATTAGAGAATACGCTCTGTAGAAAACACAAATCAATTTGAGTGTGATTCACTCACACTCAAATCATATAATAGAAAACTAACATTAGGCTGAAGTAAAATACAATGATCACATTTCACTCTTCGCATATTCAGACAACATATATATTTATTTCCTAAAGCACATACAATTTGACAAGTAAATTAGCTACAAAATGAGGGTCAGAATTGGCTGTTTGTTTAGAAACAAATCATGCTTCTCTTTTTCTAGTCGGAAGGCGATTGTGCAATCTACTATCATGTCATGTCTGCTCTTGATTATGGTGATATTGTGTATATGGAAGCCTCTAACTCCACCTTAAAGCTTTTTGTCTCTGTGTATCACAGTGCACTGCGCCATAAACACAGATGATAAATTCCTCACCATTGCCTCTTATATGAAAAGGTGAGACAGTCTTCATTAACTGACAGAAGGAAATTGCTTTGTCTTGTATTTTTCTATAAGGCTGCACTGCCAAAACTGCTCCATTACCTCTGCTCCCCGGTCTCACATAAACACAGTACTTACAATATCATGTCACGGGATATTTTTACATCGGCTGTACCTCATGTTCAAACTGAGCTCGGGAGAACTGGTTTCAGGAACTATGCTCGCTACAAATGGAATGAGCTGCAAACTAACTTTTGAACTAAAATCTCTCATTTCACTTGAGGATTTTAAAGGACTATAATATTTAAGTATCTGCAATTCCACATGTAATCGCTTTTCTCAATGTGAACCTAATGTAAATTGTGTGTGTGAATTTTATGTGTGTCTGTCTATATTCAAATTGTATATTTTTTTTACTTTATACTTATACTTTATAATTTGACAAATGAGAGATAATGTTGACAAAGTAGCTCACCTTTCCTTGCTCGCGAGGCCTGATGTCAGGGACATAGGCCTCTGGGTAAATGTTCTCCAGGTACCAAGAGAAGTTCCTGCACTTTAATCTCTCCCTGAGTTTACGACGTTCAGTAACATCTCCGAATGAATTCTGATGGGCAAAATGACAAAAGAAATCCAACTTGGTGGGGTTAGCATGCATTTCAATATCAATTTCAATGACCAACTTCCCTGTTTGTAAAGATGCAGTGCATTTATGCTAACCGCTTTAAAAATGGAAGCAGCCCTCCTGGTTGTACGATAGTAGACCCATTTGTAGTCATCCATCCAGACCTCAGCCAGGCGGACCAGGTTGCGGATGATTACAAAGGAGCTGGCGGGGAAGGTGTGGGGGCTCTTTTTGCGGAAAATGTGCCCTACAACAGAACAAGGAATAATCTCCAGCTGACCTCCACATTGCCAGACCTACAGTGGAGAGAAAACACAGCACAAGGTAGGAAGCTATAAACAGTTTGTAAAGCATATATCTATATTGAAAAACAATGAAAACCTCTTACCCTGAAGGACATCTCCAAATTCTCACCTCCCCAGAACTCCATCTGGTCATCATAGGTCCCGATATGCTCAAAGTATGATTTAGAAACAGAGAACAGACCACCAGCAATGGTAGGCGTTCTACAAAACCAGACAAATCAGTTACTATCGATAGCCAGAAATGATTCACTTCAAATGAACAGTTTGGGAAATCTTATTTGCTTTCCTGCCAAGAGTTAGACAAGAACGCTGACACCACTCGCATCTCTATGGTATACATGTAGCTAGAGCCAGCGGTCGGTTAGCTTTTAGCTTAGCATATAGAATGGGGAAACAGCTAGCCCGGCTCTTTCCAAAGGTAACAAATTCTGCCTACCAGCACCTTTAAAGCTCAGTGACAAATTATATTTTATTTGTTTAGTTGCCATTTTTAGACTTCAGACTTCACTTAACTCTTGGGAAGAAAGCAAATAAACATATTTCCAAAAATGTAAAAATTTTATTTAAATTAATTAAATACCTGTTAGCTAGAAGGATATCTCAAAAACTTGTCATCAGATCTCAGGGAAATTTGGTAAAACAGGCCATGGGCATTGAAGGAACTGGTTATATTTTGGTGTGAATAGAGCCACCATTTGGAAACACCACTTTATGTTTTGGCTCATAACATCTGAATTGTGAGGCGTATAACCAAGACCTTGTTTCGAGAAAAATCTATGAGTATGGTCCATGCTATTATCTGTCCACACAGATGTTTTGCCATTTTTGCAGTTTTTTCACCTCTCCTTCTCATTTTCTCCACTCTCCACTAAACTGGGCACATAACATATTTGGATGTCCTTAAGCATCCCTGCAAAATTTGATCAAAAATGGTGCAGCACCATAATGCATCTGAATGGCCATAACTCATGGGTCATGACTCTGACTCACTTTGCACAATTCATTCATGTACACAGTCCTAATATTCCTGGTCATAAATGGTATCATCCAAATACCATGTTGGCCATCAGCCAGATGGCAAGACTGTCAATCACTATGTGACGGACTCACATTAAACATCGTATCATAAAAGTAGCAGATTTAGAGGATCCAAAAAGAAGATTGATTTCCAGCTACCCACAGTATGTGTGTTTGAATACTTGTATTTACCTGATGGGATATGTCTCATTTTTCCTGCGTTTCTTCTCTTCACTGGGGATGGGCTCCCATCCAAAGGTGAGCACCCAGTCAAAACTCCCTCGATTGTGATAATTCATTGCAGGGCGTGGCTTACTGAACTTTAGATTATCTTTATCTATATTGACAATATCTGGGCTCACCACAGCAGTCGGTTGCTCTGCTAAGCGAGCTAAAAGAGGCTCCAGCCATCCAGGGAAGCATTCACCTATGCAGGAATATGAGAGATACTGTAGGTGCAGCATTTATTAGTCAGCCAGTGAAAATAGTCATCACAGTCAGGGGTGTAGCTAGAAAGTTATTGAATCGGATGTGGAGACTCTAGGGCTCCCAGTAGTTTTCAAGTTTTCTCTTTCCACTGTTTACTTCTACTAAATGCCCTTCCTTTAGAAAAAGCAGATAATAATTTTCAGCAGTGCAGTTATAATCATTAAAAAACATTGTGCCAGAGACCTGGGTAAACATTGCTTGCTTGTTTCAGTTTATTGTATACGATAAACTTGCTGTACAATTTATATTTGAGGAACATTTGCATGGCTGTTCTGTTTCTTCTTGCAGATTACCAACTGAATCCTGCATGCAAATATTATGGGATACATACAGTGTGAATCCAGGAAGGTGAGGACCTCTCCTCGTGCAGCCTGCGCCCCCAACAGTCTGACTGCGACCAAGCCTTTCCTCTCTCTTTGTCGTAACACACGCACTATCTTCAGCCGCTTCACATATTCATCCAAGCGAGTCTTCAGATGATCTAAAGACGGAGGACTCAACAAGTGAATTTGGAGAAAGAGAAATCCAAACTGTGGTGAACTCTAATCATTTACTGCAGTAATGTTATTGCATCAGGTACTAAGTGTCTAGCAGCAAACCAGCTTTAGAGCAATGACTATTATCGAAGATATTCATGGAAATGCAGAGACGATCATTCACATTTGTTAAAGTTACTTTACAGTATACATTACACTATGAGTGACCTCTTTCACATACAAGTAGTCATGTGATACATTGTTAATACAAAATACTGATAGTTTAAAGTTTTAGTGAGTGAAAATATTATTTATATTGTTAGCACTGGAAATAAGTTTTTCCACAAATTTACAGCAGTGGTAGAATGCAGGTAATTATATTTACTCAAATACCATTCTTAAGTACAAATTTGAGGTACTAACCTTAGGTACTTTACTTGAGTGGTGTATTGTACTCCGCTACATTCCAGAGGGAAATATTTTAAAACCTAGTCTATGGCTGGAGCGCCTTTTATCTGTTTGCTTCTCTCCTACTGTTTTTGCTCAAATATACAGTATTTTAATATGGCTGAATTCCCAATAAAGCTCTTCTCATTTACATGTTTTTGGGTTTCTGTTGTCAGAAAATGGACCAAGTATGAAATAGTGACTGAAATGCAGCCCATTAAGACTTAATGTTAACCAGCAGTCACTTCCAAGACATTTCCAAGCTGCTGCTCTGCTCTGCTAAAATCCTGATTTCATAACCGCAATGTCATTGTCTGACAGAATCACCATACACATAAATTAAAGACACTGGCTGTGCTGTGATTTAGGCCATATTCATTATAAAATGATCACTCAGAGAGAAAGTCAGAAGCTCATTCAAGTCTATGTCAGCTGCTGTGTGGTCAACTGAATGAGACACATAGAGAGGTGTGTCTGGGGAGGGAAAGCCCAACCTCGCACCCGCGGGATAATACTGGTGACTATCTACAATGGAAAATAGCTACGGTTTGTCCAAAACATTGCTAGGTGCTTTTGTGAAGAAAAGCCACTACAGGGGTGTGAAGAGTTGGTAAATCTAGTGACAAAGGCACAAAGTTAGCAAAACTGCCTGTAAACGCCCCCCGATGATGCAATAGAAACGGTTTTCGCCTATTCATTTTGAAAGACCAATGACCAATGGGGAAACTCCAACACTTGGCCGACTGACCAGTGGTTTGACTTTATCCTTCACTCGCTCACTGACTCACTGACTCACGGACATTCACGTTAATGCAGCTGGCGGTCCAACCCAAAACACTGGTAGCTTGAAGTTTCAGTTAGTGAAAATATTATCTATATTGTTAGCACCGGTAATAATGTTGTCCACAAATTCAAAGCAGTGGTAGAATGTACCTAATTACATTTACTCAAATACCGTACTTAAGTACAAATTTGAGGTACTTTACTTGAGTACTTGACTACTGAGTGGAGAAATATTCTACTTTTTACTCCATTACATTGTACAACATCTATTATTATTAGTAGCGGTACAAACTAAGATTAAGACACATGAAACAGCAAATAAAATAGCTAAAAATTTGCTTCATCCTTGCCAGTGTTCTGTATAAAATATATATATCAGTCTATACATTTATATCAAGTTTGACTGGCAGCATTGTGATGACACTCACCATCTGTGCTGGCATCATCCACCAGTAAGATCTCTGTAAGCAGTGCAGCGGGAGCAGTGTGTAAGACACTGTAAACCGTCCTGAGCAGAGTTGACCAGGCCTCATTATGAAACACAATGATCACACTGGTGGTAGGGAGGCCAGGACAACACCAAAACTTTTGTTTCAAGCAACTGTCAGAGCCAAACAGGTGTCAGATTCTTAACAAGATGCACTTTTCCTCATATTGCATGTCAGTGTCAGAAGTTACTGACCCTCTACAGAGATAAGGAACAATCGGTAAACTCACTCTGGATGCCGGGTATCTTCACCTAGGTCACGGTGCAGAGAGATGCGATCACTGGCAAACTGGTTGAACTTGTTTTTACTATACCCAAGTATTTTCTCATAATGTTCCTCAGGAGTCAGTTTGTGTGAAAAAAATGCTTTGCCGTTTGCCCCTGGAGCTCTGGGATCTTGGGGAGGCCTCTGGAGGTGAGGCTTGAGCTCCTCTTTGGTGTAAAAGCCAGGTGGACAACTGGGACCGGAGGAACCTGGCAATGTGACAGCAGGTGGGTGAGCTGGTCTTCTGAGGTTCAGCACACCTGCCACAAGGAGTGATGGTAGTGGAACCGCTGTGTAGTCAAAACTGTAGTATATAATGAAAAGTAAGAACAAAAAGCAGAAAACTGCAACTTTTATCGGAGGGGTGAGTCGATGGCAAAAAATATGCATGGTATCCACAGGGAAAGACTGATGTAAAACAAAGCTGAAAAGAGATGACATAAGATACATCATTATAGAAAGCATAAAAAAATCTTTATTAAAGCAATTCATCTTAATTCTTTCAAAGACTGATATCGTAGCAGCACTTTAGATGCCAAGTGCTATTTTTTTTCTTTTTTTTTTTTTTTTACTGGCCCACATGTCTAATAGCCATGACAAATGACACATTTTCAATTTCCATTTCTCTATTATGTATACATTTCTTCAGTTAAAACACCTGGAAACATCTGCTATGCCACTTTTTGATAGTAAAAAGTTTTAGTAAAGATTGAATGTTTGCAGAGAATTTCTCAACACACATACATACATATGGTCTCCATAACAGTAGCTTGTCAAATTAAGAATGAATTTACAAGCTATAACATATAACATATAACATATCCCTCGATTTATTTATCCCTCTATTTATGTGTACCATATATCTAGTGTACAGTATATTAAAAATCTAAACAATTATATATGTTGTAAAATGAACAGTTCATAACTTCTGTATATGAATTATAAACAAATCCTACAATGTTTGTGTATTTTTGTCCTACATGATTAAAGGCACTTCCGTACAAGCTTAATAGAACATTATATAGATAAGCAGGCAGTACCTGAAAATAAAAAAGTAATTACATTTAACATAAAATCTGTATGATAGTGGTAATATTCGTGTATTACATTGTTTTAGTTTTCAAATTTTGAAAGTTTTGAAATTGTACATTGAATAAAGTTTAGTATTCACAACAATATTTGGAGAGAAATGCCTAATAAACACAATAATAAACAAGAACAAAATACTCATTGCCTTAACAGGCCTACTGTATATGTATTAGTTTCAGGCTAGACATTAAAGGACAAACTTTTAAAATGATTTTTATAAATCTGTTGAATCGGTACTTACTGTACTTAGGCCACAGGGCAGGTTTTCTTTTGGTCATGAAGCAAGATTTGCTCAGGTATTCACACAAACCTGCATAGCCTAGCTGCTCTGTGTCCAATCAACAAAGTCAAGTATAGCAAACTTGCAGACCTGCATGAAAAGTGCTCAAACCGGTCTAATGATTCAAAGAAATGCCTGTGAGCTCAATCCACACCTGCCGCGCCACATCACGCTACACATCACATGAATTATTCAATTAACGGTAAGGTTTCTTAGAGGCAGCTAAAACAGTGGTGGTATTTGTAACCTTGACAAATCATGAGTGAAGTCAGTGATGGCACATCACAAAAGTGAATAATCACTGAATACACTGATTTTGATATAACTTTCTGATGAGTCAATCTTTTATTCAATAATTAATGGATTTATTAATATTAATAAATGATTTCTTCTCTCTTGAGAGTCACTTCTCTTGTCTTTGTAGCAACCACTTCATTTCATCAGGAAGACTTCTCAAATGGGCCGTTCAGCCACTTTGGAAAATGGCTGCAGGGCATCTGGACCAAAAGCTGTTTTTTGTAATTGCAGATGACTGACTAACTTTTACTGATGGCTTATCAGATATTGAGAAACCCGTGAGCATTTACTAATGACTTTCTAACATTTACAACTACAGACTTGATGGCTTATTAACGGCTTGTATCTGATCTTTAAAGTCTTAGTAAATGATTTATAAATAAAGCCATTAATTAAGGCTTTTAAACCCCTAGGGTGACTTTGCAGAAAGTGGTACCAATTATATTATAAATCTAATTATTGAATCTAAAATTATATTTAAACAGTTCAGGTTTGTTCTGTCACATTTGATGTTGAGCAGAAAAAGCTGTATGAAAGCTCTATTTGACATATTATGTGAAAGTATAGCCCATATGATGAGAAAATAAAATGGTGTCGAATTGTTGTAGCGGAGTGAATTACATGTAAAAAATAACAATCATTAGTGAAGTACAAAAAGTATAAAATATACAAAAGTCATACATTAAGGTATATTAAGGCAGAATGTCCTTACGAGAATCTATGGTACAGTATAAAAAAGTAAAACAGAAAATGGATAGATAGATATATAAATAAATAAATAACAATATTGATAGTAAAATTAAGAAAAAAGTCATTTGTTGTTATTAATGGGTTTAACAGATTCAATGTAATTCCGAAGTGCAATAATTAATAGTTCAATAGATGGGCGAATCCCAAATAATTGTAAGTTTTGTTTGATTGACAAAACACTCCTCCAATTTTCTCCACAATACGGTTCTAAATGGGCATTCATTCAAATATATGTTTCATTCTGTTTTCTTCCTCTTTAAAAAAAAAAAATAATACAAATGTTCAGACGTAAGAGTTTGTGGTATATATATTACGAATCATTTTGTGTTGTATCTCTCTTTCAACAAATTATAGCCTATGGAGGAAGCATCATTTCTGAACCAACTAAAGTAGAAATAAATAAAATAAATAAATAGGCAAATAATTTTAACATTTAATGTTTTTTGTTTTTTTTTTATTATTATTATTGCAGAGCGCAAAAGACATCGTCACTCCAAAGTCCCGCGGATAGGCAGGACTTGTTGCCATGGTTACGCATAAACCAGAAGTTGTGATTTATTTACACCGTCTGTCCCTCTGCGCGTCTCGGGTTCAAACAGGCTCGTTTATCGGGTAGACTCGTAACCGTGCCACACTATGGCCTTCTTCGGTTTAACACACCTGGGTTATCAAAACCCAATAGGCGATAAGATGATAGTGAATCCTCCGGGACCGTCTCATTCTCAGGGTAAGAGGAACTGCAGCTGCGGCCACAGCGGAGCCTTTAGCTCGCCCATGGCTAACAATTATACTTATTTAATTCTTTGAAAGTCTTCGGGCTTCTCAAAAATAGCCAGTAGCAAAGCTAGCGCTAACGTTAACAAGTGGTAGGGTAGCGCAGGGCAGGGTAGCGTTTGCTAGTATGAGCTAGCGAGTCGCTGTTTGTTGCCCTGGAGAACCTTTACAGCGTGGGGGGATTATGAGAGAACGGGTCCCTGAGCACGGACATGTAAAAGGCCCCCACCCCTCTAAATAATAACAAGCGCCACAGATTTGCGGTTGCATGGTTTGTATTCTTTTTTCATCTCCTTATGGTTGTTTTTCCTCTCTTTCGCTTTCTCTTTCTCTTTCTCGTGGTTTTTACACCACACAGACTCAAAAGGTTTGTGTCCTTTTGTGTCCATTTGTCACCCCTTTGAGGTCATTTTGCATCACTTTTAGGTTGATATGTGTCTTTGTGGTTGTTTTGAACCTCTTTGATGTCAGGTTGTGTCTCTTTTTGGTGGTTTTGCATTTCTTTGAGGTTGTTTGGCATCTGTTTTATGATTGTTTTGCAACTCATGGCCATTTTGCGTCTCTTTGTGGTCATTTTGCATGTTTTTGTCCTGGTTTTGTGGCTCCTTGTAGTCGTTGTGAGTCTCTTTGAGATTTTTTTGCATCTTTGTGGTTGTTTTGTGTCTCTTTGTGGTCGTTTGATTGACTTTCCAAGAAGAAATGTTAAGTCATTTGAAACAGAGGGCCCCCTGGATCCTTGGGCCCCTGTGCCTGCGCCCAGTTGTCCCGTTCAGCTATCCATTCATGCTTTAGAACCTGTGGAAGACTTAAATCACACTAAAATTTTACCTATAAAATTTAACTGTATTTAATCATGTAGTGTCATTGAGATCAACTTTTTTTTTAGGGCTGCAACAAATATTTATTTTCATTATTGATTAATCTGCCAATCATTTTCTCAATAAATTGATTAATTGTTTGGTCTAAAAATGGCATAAAACAGTGAAAAATGCACATAACAATTTTCCAGAGCCAAAGTTAAATGTTATCAAGTTTCTGTTGTTTGACCAAAACTCCAAAACCCAAAGATATTCAGTGTACAATCATATGAGACAAATAATAGCAGAACATCATCACACTTAAGAAGCTTGAACTAGGGTTGATGAAGTTAACAGTTAATAAAACTTTAAAAAGACAAAAGGTAGTGAAAGACTCTAGCTGTATCCTTATAACTTTTATGATATCATCCTGCTGTAAAATTTAGGGCTTGCTTGGTAAAATACAAGTTCTCAAGGTTAACTCTTACTTGAGATGGCTTGTGTCTTTTGTAACAGCCCCAGATTTATTAATGTAATCCAAATAATGACTGATGTATACTGTTGTAACATATTTCTTTAAAGATGGTGGGATTAACATCAAAGCAGAACTGCCCCCATCGCTTCAAGAACAACAGGGACCCCTCAGATGTGCAGACAAATGCAACGTTTACCCCCAGCCTCTTCCCTACAGCACTGACATACACCATGGGAGCCACGAGCGATACAAAGAGATGGTCAGACGAGTTCAAACACCCAGATGTAAGTAGACAGAAAGACATTAGACATTATTTAAGGCTCTGACGGACAAATCGCAGTTGTATTCCTAGTGACAGGTCTCCTCTCCTCCCCAGCTCCCAACCAGCTGTACGTAATGCCTGTGACGGACAGCCAGCAGTATGGATGGATGATGTCCAGGAGTCCTGAACCATGGACGCAAGTCAAACGGTTTCCCCGAAAGAACAGTGAGATGACCAAGTAAGTAACATTTCCAAATCTAATATTGGAATATTGTTTTTACATATGATTTAGATCTGAGTGTAATCCACTTGTTGCTTTCACAGGTTTGTCAAAGAAATGTCAGTGACAGACCGGGAGTTCAGCCTGTTTTGAAAGCCTTCTCTGTTTTTCTTCTTCTTCACATTCACTCACACACATACATAAAAAAAAAGAGCATCAGTTTTGATGAGAGTTTCTGAAAGGAAACTGGTAACACATCTACTTTTGGAGATTTTTCATGCCTCATTTTGTTGATTCTTTCATTCATGATTAATAATGCATTAATTTTCCCATTTCACAATTAATTCATTGAGCTGTGTATAAGTACCTCTCTGGAACTGTGCTTCTTTACCCTTTTGGAAGTCTAGAGGTATGAATATTTCAAATGAGTCCTGATGGGTTCAAAAATGTACGGGTTGCTTATTGGGAGAATAATAAAAGGTTAAACAAATAAACTGTTAACCAAGCAGAAATTTGAGTTGTCAAAAGAATTCAAAGCAAATGACCACCTGTACAGTGTTTATTACAGGTCAATCTGACATAAGACATAAGAATTTATTTTACCACCTCTAAAAGGGTTCCAGACCTACAGGTTTAAAAGCGCTGCTGGAGGGGTCCGTAGAAAGAGTGAGACTGTACTGCCCTCTAGAGGAAATGAAAATTAATTTTAGACAATAATGGAGTTTTTCGTTGCTGCCAGATTTGAGATTAGCTAATGGACAATGCAAAGTTTTTTACCTGATGATCTGCAGGGGCCCCGAGGGTCTAAACTCAGGAAGCATAGCAATGTTTGCAGATGGTACCTCAATTTCCAAGCAGCAGAAATTAAGAAATGCAAGGCTGTTCAGCAACACGTGAAGGACATGAGTTTGATCAGGGGATCATCCTGCTGGAACTCATGGTCAGTTCTGTAGTGGACTGTCAGAGGATGAACATGAACGTGTCTCAGCCTAGTATCTCAGCGTACTCATTACATGCATGGCCACCTGTACATGTGAGTTGCGGCAGTGTACTGCCTCACTATCCAACAGTAGATACAAGTACAGCTGAAATAATTAGTCGATTAATCAATGACAGAAAATGAACGGGCCACTGTTTTTATAACAGATCAAGTCATTTTTCATGCAAAGATGACAAACATTTCATGGTTCCAGCTTCTAAAATTTGAGGATTTTGCTTTTAATCATTTTTAATGATTCTGAAATTTGGACAATGCTTGAAAAAAAAAAGCATTGTGAAGATGTCACTTTGGGCTCTGAGTAGTCGTGACAGCATTACTCACTGTTTGGAGAATTTTTATAAACCAATCAATTGACTAATCAAGAAAATAATTGCCAATCTGCTGATTAATCCATAAAGAAAATAATCATCAGTTCTATCAGTCCTATACAAAAAAGTTAAAAAGTAGCTCCACCTCAACCAGTAAAATTCTGCTTTTACATTAATGCACGAGTAATAATGATATAATATATAATAGTATATCAGTCACAGGGGCCATTTTTAAGCTTTGAGAACTTTTACTTTTAATGATTTAGTTACATTTTCCCCATTTTCCCTACTTTTACTTAAGTAATATTTGAAATGCAAAACCTTTACTTGTAACAGATTTTTTTGATATTGGTACTTTTACTTACTGTAAGTAAAGGATCTGAATACTTCTTTCAGCACGGGCTGTTATTCCTGTCTGTTTAAAAAAAAAAAATCTGCTGTTGAAATACTTACTAGACTTGCAAGCAGGGATACCAGGGTGCAAGCACTGAATGCAACTCGGAACTGAAGGTGCAAAAATTATCCACAGGTGGCAACAGGTGTATAATTTCCATAGGCTATGACTTACCTTAACTTGCCTGTAGATGGTACAAAGTGGCACGTGTTCATCAGTGGGACAGGTTGGACCGCAGCTCTGCACTGCTATATAATATGGACTTAGTTTAGATTAGTGTCCATTAGTGACAGTGTCCTTGTTTTGGTGGTACACTGCTTCAACTAATGGTCCACCCTCGCATTATTCCATGACATAATCTTCACAGGTCTGTTCATTTTAGGGTAAAAATGGTGAGTGATGAATAGCAACGCATCTCTTTTTTTCATGTTTCTTACAATTACTGTCATCTACCTTTTGAGAATATCTTTGTTTGCAGCCTTGTAGTTGTCTAACACGTTATAATGGTGCTACTAAGGTTTGCTTTCATGAAAAAGGTAAAACTTTGTGTACTTGTGGCCTGTGTGGGTAATATATCCTTAATACATCCAGAGCATGGTCACTGAATACAGTTAGTTATAATATGATCATGTAGTCAGCAATCACAGAATCTTAAAAAAAAATAAGTCTCTAGCTGTGACTGTTAAGTATGCGTAAACACTTTCTACTACTGTAAAATAACATCACAATGGCATCAACCGCAAATATGAAGTTATTGCGTAATTTACATTTACATTACGTTTTAAATTTAACATGATGAGTAAATATATGACCACACAAAACAGCCATTGATTTTTTTTTTAATTTTTTTCTTCAAGGGGAAATGTTATTTTTCTCTTTGTCATAGTCCTCAACTCTTCTTGTCCTTCAGCTTTGCAAAACACTCCCCTCTCAGCTCCTCCAACTCAGGGAAAATACAAATAAAACAAAAACAAATACGGAAGGATTCATCAGGCCTGAGCAAAACACTGTTTCAGTAGTATGGGGACAACCTTCCTCCCCTCTCCTGTTCCCCCAAAAACATCCCAAAAGTTAACAATCAACACAAGTCTATGGACAGCCAATAGAAATAGAATACATACAATGCACATTTTTATAAACTCATGTCCATTCTATAAACTCTTTGCTTATATGAATCACTCTTCATTGGTCACAGTTCACGTGATAGTTGGTGATCTCCCTTACATTAATGTCCTCTGGTGCACCCACCATGCCCGAGGCCAAATATCATTGCACAGGAGGGACCAATAGCACAAGGCTGCGTGAGCTGGCTTTGGTACAAACATGATCAACTGTTGGTTGCCATTGTTGAGTGTAGTGGAAGAGCTAAGTCAGGGCTGATTCTCCCAATTACAGAAGCTGAAGCTGGAGAAACCAAGATCGATGCGATGATGACAATGTTTACAGAAAATTGTTCTCGACAAGCCCTTATCCCTTTCTTTCCGACCAAACATCAGCAGTCCAGACAGGGCAAGCAGGCACGGTTCCAGTTTAGTGTTATTCTAAGATTTGTTTTATATCAACTTAAGGCAATCAAACTCAGCTATTAGTATTTTCACTTTTTGCTGAAAGACTGAGTTGGGGGAAATAACAAAAGAAATATGTGTGTAGGCCCACTAATTCCGCCTGTCCTCTTCACATAGTGTTATACCAGGGATGTCGTTTGTTACTACTTAGAAGTTTAATGTGTGGAAAGGAGAGGCTACCTTAAAGCCTGACTGAGATTTACAATACTGCAGTAGTAGCATTAAAAAAAGAAAAAAAAAGCACAGTGAATCATCTGTATATGTGTGTGTTTACTGCTATGTTTATGTGAGCATACACCACTTGGGTTCTGCTGCAAAGGCAGCTAATGGTTATTACTTACTATACATGATCACACCTATCGCCAGTTGAAATACTGTATTGTACATTAGGACTGAACAGCAGAATTCATTGGCTGCAGTTGATCAGTTGGTACCAGTGAGCTTGAGCTTTACAACTGGCATTTTACAAGAAAGCGTGCTGGTCTTTGATCCTTATCATTGGAATGAAATCATCATAATAAGCATAATAATTAATCAGAATCGTCATAATAATAACAACATTATGAATATACAAATGATGGATACAGAAGTGATACAAAATACCCTACGTTAAAACAAACAAAAATGAAAACAAGATACCACAATCAGACATGCTTCAAAGCGGTTATGTTTGGCAAGAAAGCAGTTTTGTTGTATCATAAAAACCTCACAGTGAAAATAGTTATGCCCCTTCAGGATTACAAAGCACAGTATTCAGTCAAAATCAATATATATATATTTTTTTCCGTCATCTATTTCTTCTTCATAGAAGAGCCAGGCTGTGCGGTACCACTGCGTTGAAATCCAAGGTCCCCCCCCCCCCCTCTCCCCGATGGCTCTGGAACAACTCTCTGCTCTAAGTTCCTTCATTTCCTTTTGCACCAAAAAAAATACTTCACTGAAAGGGAAGGAGCAGTCGATGACAACATACTGTTAGGCCTGAAACCAGCTGTGCACTGGCTGCTCAAGCTCTAAAGAACCGATCTGACATGAAGTGATGATGAAGAGGATCCTAATCCTAGCTTGAGCTACTTCTAGATAGATAAAGAGATAAAAATATAGATTTCCGATATGACCTCCCAATAACATCCTTACTCGTCTTTAGTAGTTTTGTCTAGAGGCTGAGGGCAGTATCATAATTTAGAGTTAATGTGATCAGCTCTTTGCTGCCTGAATGACAGACAAAATAAATTAATTGTACATACTTTATGAAAATAATGAAGCAGCCTTTGCCTCCAGCAGTCGGGCAAAAAGACAAAGGGTTCAGGCCTTCTGCCAAAAAAACAGAGGCGTTGGTCATTGCGGACTTTAGCGAGAACATATCAAACATGTCTTGCCTTGCTTTTAGTAAATACTTTAGTCTTTGGTCAACATATTCCTCCTCAGTTTATACATATATTCATACACACACAAATATGCATGTACATACACACTAATAAACGTGTAATAAACTGGATATTTGTGCACGTATGTATTCACACTTTTTCATAAAGGACCTTTTGCACAAAACATCGAGATTGAAATAAATAATTAATCCAGAAACAAAATATGAGTACCTGTTCTTAATTCATGTGAAAAAAAATTACAGAAAAAAATCCAAAAACAAAAAAAAAACACAAAGTAAAATAAAAAGTAGCCTTATGTACAGCGTTAATCTTCTTTTGACACAGGCTAAAAGGCGTTTTAAATAAACAGACTTTGCATCTTTCAAGAAGCCTGAGAGAGAGGCTAGACATGAGAAAAACACTTGTCCTTCAACATGTACGTGGGCCAAAATGGCTGTCAAACGAGAACATTTTCCTCTCATCAAGAACACTTTCCTTTTGAAGTCTTAAAAGTTTTTTTTTTTCCTCTTTGCTTGGGATTCAAGTGATGGCGTCTCTAGTTTTCAGCCATTCGCTCACACTGTGAGTCCTCACTCAGTGGTGCTGTGTCCTTGCCGTGGGGATCATCCCAGCATCTACTGCTGCCACGGCTGCTAACTGTTGGGCGGTCCATCGTTCAGGAAGTAGGTTGTCATTTCCCCTTTACCTTTGACCTTAACAACCCCACGACACTCCAGCACGTACCCTTTGCTTGCCAGCACCTGGTAGAGGTCTGTGGTCACCTGTGAGCAGAACAGGAGAAGGCAGATTTACAGGATGCTGGATACATTTTAAATTCCCCAAAAATATCCAATTTGTTCACTTATTTTAAGCAGATAAATAATTCCGATTGTCCCAAACATCATTATTTTCATTTTTTGTTGGTTTAATCTTCTCCTTAAATTTACAAGTAGAAGGCTGCTCATTTCAGCTCTCATGAGGCTGCAGGCTCTTGTAGTCTGCGGTAGTAAGCAAACTTTATTCCAAGGTTGACAAAAATAATGCCAACACAAAGTTCCATTTAAAGCTGCACTAATTAAAGCTACAGGATTTAACTTTTTTCTAATATATTTTAGTTGAAGTATGCTCCAAGACATATCTCAATGTGGAGAGGTGCGGTCAAAGGCTTCTTCTTCTTCTTCTTCTTCTCAGAATCATTAAAGAGCCTGGCAGCAGTGCAGAGATATTCCCATTTACAGGTTTTCTAACCAATCAGAGAAGGCCAAAGTTGGGGGTAGGAGCTCACGGCTGGCAATCAATACACGAACTCGCTACTGGTATAGTGTTCCTCTACACCGGGGCTTCGGCCTAGAATTAGCTGCTGAAGACGTTACTATGGCAGACTCACAGGCTAGCAAGCTCGCAATCCCTACATTAGCTGAGACAGCGAACGCATCGGGTAGCGTAGTTGAAGGGAGGCACGGGGTGGTTTGCGTTTGAGCGTTAGCTGGATTTCTAGACCTTGCATATTGTAGCTTTATACTGGAATATTAACAATGAGTCCAGTGACTACAGGTAATGTGAAAAGGGTCATTCGTAGTGATGAACCCACAGAGACTTATTACACGACATGCAGAGTTTTTAAGCCTTTTAGGTCATTGTTCTGGTTTCATGGCCCTTTAGCGTTAGTGTTTCGGCTCACTCTCACTATTCTCATCACCACTTTCTAGCAGTCACAGCAGGCAGCTGTTGTAAGTGAAATTTGACACAATTTTCGAAATTTTGCCTCTGTGAACCTCCACAATGGATTTGAAACGAAGCCAACAAGATATGATTGAAGTGTAGACTTTCAGCTTTAATTAAAGGGGTTTAACAAAAATGTCATGTTAACTGTTCAGGAATGAAAGCCATTTTTCTACATAGTCCCTCATTTTCAAAGGCTCTCTTAATTATGACCTCGGTAATAAACATATGATTGAATTTACAGCTTTTCGACAATCAAATAAAACTCAACATTACAAACTTTGTATAGGTAGAGTTTATGGGAGAGCTGTTGTATTGAATTGGATTTGATTGTGCTGGAGTACCTAATGAAGTGGCTACTGAATGTAACGTTATTTAAGCAACATTTGTTTTTTACATTGTTGCAATCTTATTTTAATTCTGAAATGTATGTGTATAAATGTGTTCTGCACTTTAAAAACCTGTGTGGGCTGAAATCTGACAGTAGTCACATAAAAACGTACCTGTATGCGGTCAGGCACACCTGTGCTGTCCATACGACTGGCCACGTTGACTGTATTTCCCCAAATATCATATTGAGGCTTCCTTGCCCCAATAACCCCTGCTACCACAGGTCCAATGTTCAGACCTGGGAATCAAAGACAAAAAAAAAACAAAAAACAAAACATCACACTGCATCAACAAAAGCTGCCGTGTTACTGCCTACTACTGTTAATACTTTTGATTTTTGGAAGGTCTCAGAGAGAAAGCATGTGATTTTCCCGTACCTATCTTCATCTGGAAGTTGTTGAAAGAATGCTCGTTGATGTATTTCATCTGCTCCCTCAGTCTCATGGCGTAGTCGGCCAGTGCAGTAATATGGGTACGGCCCTCCTTGTCGTAGGTGGAGTCGTTGAGACCGGAGGCCGCCATGTAGGTGGAACCGATGGTCTTGATCTTCTCTAGCTGCCTGTACTTCTCTTCACTGATGATCTGAGACATGGGGAGAAAAAAAAAAAACAGACATTGATTACATTGGTGCGATTTACAAATGATCACATTTCCTTTTAAGGTCAGCTATAAGCAAAAGGTCAAATCTGCAGAGAGACAGCGTCGCACCGAGCTCTTACAAAACCTCACCTCATCAAAGTCAGCGATGATCTCGTTGAGCAGCCGGAGGCACTCCACCCCCTCGTTGTTGGCCTCCAGCTCCACGTAGAACTCCGAGAAATTGCTGATGGAGGCGAACATGACGGCCACGCACTCACAGGACTGGTAGTACAGCTCGTCGTTACGCCGCTCTCGCGCCAGGAAGTGAGCGGCCACGTCCTTGGGCAGAATATTATGGAGGAGGCGACGGTTGTAGGCCTGCAGTTCCTCCATCTCCTCCTTCTCCTCTGTGGCCTGGGAGTGAAGGTTCTTTATCAGACATGTTCAGCTTTTACAGCGTGTGACATTAGTAAACCACATACGCGCCAGACAGCTCTGCGTGAAGTCAACACGGTCAGACGACGCCCTCTAGTGGTGTAGCGCTGGACGTACCTGTAATTTCCACAGGAAGTCGAGGCGTGCAGTAGATTCGACCTGCTGGGCGTGCAGGTACAGTGCCAGGACGAAGACTGTGAGGATGACTGGAGTCATGACTCTCAGGGACACTTTGGCCACAACAAACGGGCTGGAAAGAGACGGACTCACGGTCAGACTAATGGAAGGCAGATTCTGGGAACTGGGACCAGTGGCGGAAGAAGTGCTAAGATCTTTTACTTGAGGAAAAGTAGTAATACCACGGTGTAGAAATACTCTGGTACAGGTAAAAAAAAACATGCATTCAAAATTTTACTTACAGAAGTATTAGCCTCAAAAATATACTTAAAATGCCAAAAGTAAAATGGCTCATTTTAAAATAATGAATCTTATTTTATCGGATTATGACTAGTGATGCATTCATTTCTACATCCCTCCAGTGTTGCAGCTGGTAAAGGTGAGGTTTCACCACTTTGCAGTCCCGGACAGCTTGTGAATTTTACGCCTGGGGTTCACCAAAGTCTTATCTTAATCTACAATACATCATCGTTTATTTTTGATTCTTTTCTATATGATCAATCGGAATCTGCAAAGTAACTAATGACTATAGCAGTCAAATAAATGTAGTGGAGTAAATTTGCCTCTGAACTATAGTAGAGTAGGAATATAAAACATCCGAAAATGGAAATACTAGTAAAGTACAAGTACCTCAAAACTACACTTAAGTACAGCGGTTGAGTAAATGTACCTAGTTACTTTCCATCATTGGCTGGGAAAAGAGTTTACTACCGGCACTGAAATGATAGTATAGGAGTTAAAAACCTTCAAAAGTAACACTGAATGTAATCTTACCATTGGTTTGTAGTTTCATTGAAACTGGACCTAAAAGCACAAACATAAAAAATAATTCTGGTAAATACAAATAAAGCAAATAATCATTATAATATTAATTTAATAAAAGTGTTTCTTTTGAATCTAAATACAAAATTTAAGATCTTACCATTGAGCACTAGTTTCATTTAAATCACTAGAAAGAGAAAAACTACAGTTAGAACCAATACTGAACTATACACAATTCTGATATAACCTAAAATAAAAGTCATATATGCTTTAATGATTTATATATATACCATGCATTATTGGAGCCAACCTGGACTGCGTATTGTTTGAAAATGTTTGATGATTTATGAGTTTTATACCTAAATTCAAGGTATATTGACCTTTTTGAAACCCTAACAAATTATGCCGAATTGCTCAGTGCATCTGGGTTAAATAAAGAACTTTACCTAAACAAAATAAATGACAAAGTTGAAAAGTTTCTGACTTTAGATCAGGAAATATGTGATTAAAGAATAATTAAACAAGACTAAGAATCTTGCCAAGAATTTGATGCCAACTTTCGATACATTCAACACTTTCTGAGGATCGAGCTGGGGAAACATTTAAAATAAAATATTAAGGTGCAATTCTTAGCCCTACACCAAGATATGTAAAAAAAAAAAAAAGGATCAGTGAAAATTAAGAAAAATTGGTCATTTATTTACCATCTAATTTTACACAAACAACATAAACCCGTTTCCTATTCTCCCTCTAAGCGCCCGGCCTGTGGCACTTACATGGCATTGGACGTGACAAAGAGGTCTGCGTTGTCGAATAGTGCCACTTGTGGCCACTCCACCAGCAGCAGGAAGGTGAGCTGGATGAGCAGCATGAGGGCCAGCTTCCCTATGCTGCTGATCTGCAGGAACACCGAGCAGGCCAGCAGCGTCAGCAGCACACTGTAGCTGAAATACTGGCACAAGCAGATGACAGCAGCATCACAAAGAGGTATTATCCACAACAGATCTCAGAAAAACACAAATGCAAATGTGACATTTTCTTTCTAAAATGGTTGCACAGGGGACACAAACGGTGAAATGGTGACACACAATGAACTTACCTCTGGAAAGGGGCAGGAGGGGCCTTGGCTAGGACAGATCTCTAGACCCCCCTCAACAGACACATTCAAGCTGCGGATCAGACAGGGCGTCACCAGGGCTGCAGAGGTGTTCATCTTCTCTGTAACGCATGCCGCCAAGCTTGTAGTGTCACAAGCAAACTGCAGTGAAGCCAAACACACACACACACACACACGCATATATTCAGCACAGTTTTCAACATGTATGACTAATATACTGTATGGATATCCCTGTCTATGTGTACATCCACATTAAGCTCATTATATTCATAAACACATCTTCTTCTCTCAGTTTTCAGCCCTCCGTCCACACTAACACAGTGTTTTTCTCCCCCCAATACAGAGTTTTTATAAAACTGCCCCCCCCGGAGTGGGCAGGTCATGGGGTATCAGCGTGTACGGGGTAAATTCAGCTTTTCCAGAACAATGACCTACCAGCGCGGTGAGGCTCGGGGGCTGTGTGGCAATTATGTTAAGACTGAACTGAGGTGCACCGGGCTGTCACTCGGCAGAGAAACCGACTGTGTGTAGCCTAGGCCGGGGTGATGTGGCAGCAAAGTTAAGAGGATAATTTTCTGTTATCTCTAACTATTTCTGTAATTTCAGACGTCAATATAGCCGATGATACAGCACAGCTGTTGTCATTAATCTGTATTTATGTTGGATTGTCAGGCGGTGTCCCAACCATGAAATAATGATTTGGTCAGTCGGGCTGTCTGTCCCACTCATGGCCCCACTCCTTACCGGATGTTGGCTGTGATGCAGTTTTGTTGTTTGCAGGGTGAAAAGAGGGCGAAAAAGAAGAGACTGAGCCGTTTTCATGTTGTTAAGCGCTTCCCTGTGGATAGAGCTCTCTACAAAAACGACCTGGGAACGCTAATGTGGACCCACATCGTTTCACAAGAAAACTGCGTTGTAGATGAAGCCTATGTATTTGGGTAGCAGTTAATTTGATTTTACCATATTAACAAAGGCAGAGATGAAGACGAGGATAATGGTCAATACTCCAACCAGGGTGCTGTTGGTGCGAGACTGGACAATCTTCCTTGAAACAGTCTGCATTGCAGCTGGAAAGAGCTACAATTGGGAGTACAGCAAAGAAAAGAGATTTACATTTTAAATATGCAGTGAATGCACAAAAATATGAGCAAAGATTTGGTTTAAGTGTTTTGATAAGCTTCACTACCTTGATGCAAGAGTATATGGCACAGATGAAAAGGATGTTGGCAAGTATGACGAAGATACTGATGTAGATTCCCAGCATGACTGGGGTGCTGCGGGAAAGAATACCAGTTATAACTAAATGTTTTGTGTCGTTTCACAACTAACCTGGTTAGTCAGTCAAACTCTGGTTAAATCCAAACAAGTGAAAACAACTCACTCACAACCGTTTTTTTGTTTGTTTGTTTGTTTTTTTTTGGTGTGACACCAAAGCAGACCAACCACAAGACTGTGTTAGAGTAGACATGTGTTTTTAGCATCAAGCAAACGGTTAGGAAAGCAATCGTGTCAGCTTTCTGTACAAGACTCTATTTGTATTTATGCAAAAAACATTCTGTAATTATGGTAACTTGTCAGTGAGTGAGTATGAGGATTTTTCCCTGATTGATTAGAAAGTGAAAAGGACTTAAAACAGAGGTCAGCAGTTCCACAATAAAAACTGAATGAAATAGGGGAAATATAATATGTTGCGAGGTTCCAGTTGCAGACGTAACTAATATTGTTCATAATCAGTTATTTCCCTGTGAGCACCAAAAAAACATAAGACTTGTCGTCAGTCTCTGAAATGTAATTTCCCTAGGTAGGACCATGTAGCGCTGATGATCCAGGACGATGTCTTCAAAACTGTCCAGTCAATGAGTTAGTTACCTGTCAGTGTCTGTGAGTTGCGAAGGGGGAGGAAATGTCTTAGACACAACTGGTTCTAGAGGTAAATGCCCCATTCATTTTTCCCCATAGACCACATTACATAACTCACAGCTGTAATACTGCTAGAGCTTGGATCAACTGCGTTAGAAAATATCTGGTTCTTTGATAAAAGTCGAAGGTACACGACTGTGTACATAAAAACTTTTTAAGTAAAAAACATCCAGTCCCAGAGATTAAAGTTCTGTTCAGTGCGCCGCTAACGGTGGGTGGGAGTTTGAGATTATGATGCTGAATTAACTGAAGCATAATTTGCAGCTATAATCCGGTCAATTTTGATCTGGATCGAATTCAGTAACTATTTTGCCCACAAATTCAACGACCAAAAAGTTTTGATTTCGCGACCGCTCTGATTCCCTACTCTGACTGGCCCCTTCTCCAAGGCAACAGCAGCCGAAGGCCACGGGCACTGTAGTGTTTAGACCCATCTGCCATGCCAAAATGAAGGACAAAACATGACTGAAACTAGTTGAAATAATTAAAACTGGTGGCCATAACATAAACTTATATGGTCGTTGTATTATCTGGGAGAGTCCTGTGTTTCCTCTCCCACTTTGCAACTTTTAATAAGTCGGTGTGAATGTGAACTGGACCAGAACTAAAAGGTAACCATGTGTAATTTTTTGTATTTTTCCAGACCCAATGAACCAAACTACAGGTGTGAAAGAACCGTTAAACACATAAAGTAAATATTCAAGGATATAAGTTACAGTATTATGTGAATGTGCAAAGTACTCACTGTGGAAAGATTACAATCTGTATGAAGGATATGAAGCAGAATACTAATAGAGTACAAGCAACATAGCCTCCAAAACGGTCGTCCACCTTCTTGGAATACTACGACAGGAGAAAGAACAAGAAGGAGAGTGTCAGAAATGAGCAGCAGCCAGTTCCCTCCTCCAAATGCATGAATTATGTTCAAGTGGAAGTAGAACAGAAAATAATCGGGAGTCTTAGTTTGAACCTTTTTCTCCAGGCTGGAGGTCTGGAAGGTGAGGAGGAACTTCTTAACGTGGTCTTTTCTCAGCTGGTCAATGCTGCGAGCGTCAATGGCTCGCCCAAGAAATTCATCCACCTCATCTTCCGGGTTCATGGCCTCCTGAACCCCACGGCTGCAAAGAGAGGAGAGGGCGCAGATCAGACGGGAGAGAAAAGCGGGATAGAGCAGCCTGCCTTCACACGTGTTCACATGCGTGAGCAGTAAGAGTCAGTACTCACTTGTCTTTACTGGAGGTCTCATCAATCCCCTGAAGAAGAAAGCGGACAGACAAAAATTAAGACTCTTAGAGACAAGCTGCAGTCTGGCTCTATCACCACGAAGGAGTGTGTTGATGTTGAGTTTCACCATTTGTCTGAAGACTTTAGAGTCTTTGGTCCTGGAGAAGGTCCTGTCGGGGACCCAGCGTGGCATCAGCCCCTCATTAGAGTTGGCTCTCGTCCGCTGCATCTTCGCCATCATCGCCTTCTCCTCCTTCTGCTCAGAGGGAAGAACATGAGGACTTGACCAACTGTTTCTCATACAAAACAACACACAGTGAATGATAACAGAAGTCACTACATAGAACTCTTTGATCAGCTACTTCTTTATGTTACAGTCACTCCACTTGTCACTGTACATCACCACCACCAGCATTAGACCGCGTTGAGACCAACTGTACCCTGTGTGAAATAATGCAGCCCCCTCATTTATTTGAATGGGATCTGTAGCGTGGGTGTCAACTCAGAGGCTGCCTTTTTCCATAATATTCTAAACCAGTGCGCAGTGTCTGAAAAACCTTCAAACTCATGGATGTGTCACTCAAACCGGACTTCCTGCAATGTATTTCACGCCTTACCAGGTGTCTGAGGCTTCACGCACCAACATTACCCCTTAAATTTTGGGCCTTTTTTTGTTCTGAATGCCCACTAAAGCATCAAAACTCCACTTATTTGCTCAGTGCAGGGGTATACATACTGTATCTGCGAATTATTTTGGGCCTACGCATGGGGCTCTTTTAGCCTGGAATGGAAAACTCTGATCAACGTTTCAATTCCGTGAAGTCTCTCAAATTTGTAAACCTCTTATATTTGTACTGAGCTGTGTGTGTTTTTGTGCACTGACCCGTTTCTGGCTGCAGCCAAGGACCAGGAAGGTCTCAATGCTGTTCTCCTTCAGATATGCATTCCTCTCACCCCCAAAGCCTGGCTCCACCTCATAGTCTCCATTAAGATACTGCAATGTGGCCTTTGTGATGTGGATCCGCCTGCAGAGACAAAAAGACCAGAAATTACAGTATATATATAAAGCCTGCATATGTTTCTTCATGTTTGACTGTAGGAATTGGATGTGTGGCTTTTTTTCTTTTTTTTTTTCTTTTTATAACTTTACTGGTGTATGCAGAAAAGAGGAATGACTCATACATTTCTAAACATATAGAGCAACTCCAGAATTATCATGTAACACAGGCTTGGGACATTATATGAAATATATTTATGCGAATTCTAATTTTTTAAAGTAAAGAGCTGATAAACATCAAACGTGCTTCACAGCGTCTTCTAGAAAGTATCAGTTTTTGATTGCAGAGATTGTTCAGAATTTCAGTTTTCCACATCATTTGAAAAAAGTCTGAAATTGGTCTTATTGTTGTTGTTCTTGATTTGTGA
Organism: Xiphias gladius; assembly: GCF_016859285.1. NCBI lineage: Eukaryota > Metazoa > Chordata > Actinopteri > Istiophoriformes > Xiphiidae > Xiphias > Xiphias gladius. Next base: position 21,274,529 of record NC_053417.1, on the reverse strand, counting down.
ATGTGTTATTTCCCCAACCGACAAAGACGTTTTATACATCGACTGACTTGTTATCAGAATGAAACGATTGGGCTGAAACGATTAGTTGATTAATTGATTAGTCAATCGACAGAAAAATAAATGGGAACTATTTAAATAGTTGGTTAATTGTGTCGGTAATTTTTCAAACAAACGTCGTGAAAAAATGCTCCACATTTCTTAGATTCCAGCCTCTCAAAAGGCAGGAGTGAACTGAATATCTTTGGGTTTTGGACTTCTGACAAAACAAGACATTTGACGATGTCAGCCTGGATCCTGCAAAGTTGTGATTGGCATTTCTTCTCTGTTTAGAAGAAATTACCAAATGATTAATCGATACAATAATAAGCAGATTATTCAACAATGAAAACAATTGTTAGTTGCAGCCTTAGTATGACCAGATAAAAATAAAAGGATGCGTTTCTGCAAAATTAAATTAATTTGTTAAAGCAACAAAATTCAACCAAAATCTGACAACAATATTTTGGAGTAGCAGAAGTTGAAAAAATATAATACAATTACAAAATGAGCACAAAGGAGAAATATCTTTATTATTACATAATAATTATGTTTACTTCTTCTAATTATTATTTACTTCTTCTGGATATACAGAATCTGGAAGGGTCTCTGTAAACACGTTTTAAAACTCCAGTAAATGGCCTTGGGTTGATAGCTATTGCTCACTGTGACAGTTTTTCTTATATGCAAACCGCAAACTATAAGTGCAACGATTCGTTGAGCAATCAAATAGTCGATCCACAGAAAGTTGATTTGCAGCTATAATCGTTTCTTAAGCAAAAATGCCAAAAAGAATCACTGGTTTAGGCTTCTTAAATGTGATTTTTATGCTTTTTTTGTTATATATGGTCGGAAAAAATAAGACATTTGAAAATGTCGACGTGGGATGTGGTAAGTTATAAAAGGCCTTTTCCGCTATTTTTTGACAAACAAAATGATTAATTGACTAATCCTGAAAATAACTGTCCGGTTAATCGATAAAAGAAAATAATCGTTAGTTGCAGCCCTTCTGCAAACGTGTGTGAACCTACGCTTATTTCTCTCACCCTGCTTTGCCTCCCGCTTCCATGTGATTGGCCAGCGTGACATCGTTTGACCACACATCAAACTGCCACTTCCTGAGTCCCAGCACGCCGCAGTGCACACGCCCGCTGTGAATGCCAACCCGCATGTTAACGTTGACCCCTGTCACCTCGCGCACCAACCTGCAAACGAACAACCCAGAGGATCGGTATCTCCTCTGCAGCAGGAGGACAAAACTTCGCAAAATACAGCGAACACGTGCAAACACTATTTCCACTCACGAGATGGCCTCTATCATGTCAACACCCATCTCCACACAGCAGTGGGCGTGGTCGGCCCGGGGTTCAGGCAGCCCGGACACACAATAGTAACAATCCCCCAAAATTTTAATACGTAGACAGTGGTTCTCCTGAGAAAGGGAGACACAGAGAGAGAGAGAGAGAGAGAGAGAGAGAGAAAAGGGGTGAAAAGAGAGGAAGGAAAGAAAAAAATTTAAATGTCAAGTGTCCAGAATGTGTCTGATGTTACAAAAAAAAATAAAGGAACAGTTTGATTTTTGGGAAATATGTGCTTGAGCAGATCAATACCACTCTCACGTCTGTCAGTTAAAGGATAGGTCCCCATATTTTCCGTCTGTCTTAAATCAATAGTCAGGTGTCGATATAAACACCTGACTATTGATTTTAGGTTTTGGCTGTTTAATCATAATCACACGCTTATCTGAAGCACATTCAGTGTACTGTAACAGGGGGGGGGCGGCACAATCCACAGTCCTCGCTCAGTGTAAAAACACATTCCACAGTTTCTCTGAAGTTAATATGAGGCTTTCGCAGTCTGAGTTAGACACATCAGGTGTATATTTTCCAATGTTACTGTCTGTTTAGTACAAAATTCCTCCTTTTTGTTTCCCCAGACAGTGTTTTTCTTACTCTACTGTGGTGAAGTGGCAGCAACACAAGGGAGGATTTTTGGATTAAAAGGACTGTAACTTTGGAAGATCTCCACTTGATTTGTCTAACTGTGACTGCTTAAGCTTCATATTAGCTTTAGGTAAACTTTTGAATATATTTTTACACAGAATGAGGACTGTGGATTTTGTCCCCCACCCCTTATATTGAAATTGATTTTTAGGAATGGATCTCTCAGTGAACAAAAGAACGGCCACGGCGAGCAAAACTTGTTGCAGCGTTCATATGGGCACCTGACCATTGTTTTAAGACAAACTTCCAAAACTCTTTAAGTATGAAGTTGGAGCCAGGGGACTGTTAGCTTAGCCTAGCAAAAAGACTGGAGGAAGGTAGAAACAGCTAGCCTGGCTCTGTCCAAAGCTAAAAAAAAAGACAAAAAAAAAAAAAATCAGCTTATCACCACTTCGTAAACTATTTCCCAAACTTTTCCTTTAAGAAAACACGACACAACATGCGGAAAAAACAGACACGGGAGAAAGGAGACTGTACCGATGCAAGCTTGTCGAAACGGGCAAAGAGTTCGTTGAGCGTCATGACTAGCTCCTGCGCTGTACACTGAGAGGCCAGGCTGGTGAAACCCTCGATGTCTGCAAAGAGAATACTGTGGACGAGATCAAGAGGCGGAAAGACAGGATGAGACGGAGGGAAAGAAAAAAAGAGAAAAAACACCATTAAACCCCGACTATAGCCACATTCAGACAGGATAAACATTACAGGAGGAGGTGGGTAACAAAGTATTTCCCCTTGTGATAAAACTCATCGTTCTAGATGGAATTTTAGCCACAGATAAATTACAACAGCTGGGGTTAGTGTTATTTCTAATGTTACTATTATTTAATTAAGTAATTAAATTATTAGCACAGACAGTTGAAAACTATGTAAATGTCTTTGTCTGAATGTCGATGAGGCTATCCAGCTACAACAGTTAGCTACAACAGATGCTGTTTATTCACTGCTGAGAGAAACTTATAGACGTTTTCGGTGGTGGGTGGCAGGAAACGTGCTGCCCCCTCCACCACGTGAAAGAGCCCCACCACGACCTCAAGCTTGGAGAGAGGGGGACTCCTTGACGGGATTGAAATCACTGACCAACAGCACAGGTGATACTGAAATCGTCCCCACCCTCCCCTGGAGGAATTAATACAGTCCGAATACTCTGGTTTCTAGCTTCAGAGGTTTGGTATCAGAGTTTCAGTATCTCTGCCGCATTATGTTACTACCAGGGCTGCTGACCTTGAGAGAGGCAGGAAGTTTGACCATAAAATCTTCTGAAGGAGATCTGTGGTAGTGTAAGGGGAGTGTGTGTGTGCTTGTGTGTGTGTGTGTGTGCGCGTATGTGTGACGGAGAGAGGGACTGTGTGCAGTGTGTTTGCACAGCGCTGTAATTGAATGTGTGCTGAAGCTCTCCATCTTTAGGGATTATCTTATCTTGGTTGCTGGTGATTAAGTATTCCCTCACTAATGTTAATTAGCCTCCACTCTGCCAAACCACTCTACCCTCTTCTGACTCTTACAGTGTACTTGTATGTGCGTGTGTGTGTGTGTGTGTGTGTGTGTGTGTGTGTGTGTCTGTGTGTGTGCGTGTGAATGTGTGTGAATCGTTCTTAGGAAGAATTAGGGAAAATGTTTGTTTTGGGTTCAGATTTTCGACAGGATTAAGCAATACATTTTATGTTTTTTTAGGATGACATCGCATGAAACGATATTCCATTTCTGGTTTGGTCCTTTAACCTCCGGTCACTATTGCTGGCTAAAGTGGACACAAGCAAAAAGTTGATCACTTCACATGGGCCAATTGTACATATCTCAAAGTTGGGAACGCGTGTCCACATTTATGAGGAGCTCGGACAACACAACATCAACCCCAGATATTGGATTAAAAAGATAATCTGCATAGTGCGTTAGCTTGATGTTTCAATGGTGAAAACACTGATGCTTAACTTGATAATAAGGGAGTTGAATTAATAATTTAAGTTATTAACGGTATTTTCATTTGTCACAAACGATAACTAAATCTGCTGATTTTTGCTTTGTTGGTCTGTAAGATGATTTATAGATATGAAATTAAAATACAAGTTTATTCCCCACTAGGTAATATATAACATCATTATTTTATTGATAATATGATTTGGAATAAGCTGCTTTTTAGCCCAAGTCATAGAAAATCTTGACTGTGTGTAATAATAGTACTAAAACCAGATGAGTCTGCACTCTGACCCTGTGTTTTGGATTAAGAACTATTGTATTAACACACATTTTAAACATCCTCTCAGACAATGTTCGTTTATTATATCATATTGTTATAATGACGCAATAAAACACAAAACACCAACACATTCTGATCATCACCATGGCTGTTATAAGAGAAACATGTAGCTGATCCCAGAACCGTGCGGGAGAACTGGTTCAATTAGCGCCGTTATGTAAATAGTAGTCAGGGTTTGTCAGACTGCTGTTGAAAAAAAAAAGTCTCATTTCCTTCCTGCTCTGTTAGTCCTTCACGTTGGACGTTACATCATAAAACTTTTCAAATATTTGCTGAAATGTAGGTGAAAGGTGATCACAGGCAGCCGGTGTCAATCTACACAATGCGACACATTCCCACCGCCGGAGCTGACAGGAAGCTAAAAGACAAAATAAGTGTTTGCTTGTTGCTGAAATGCATACGGTCGATATCATATAATGTACTACAGGGACACCTGACACACTGCCTACTATATGGCCCCGCAAAGTCGGAGTGCAGTTACTAGAGAAGCAGTGAATCTGAGAAAAAAGGGTTTTATGTTGTGTCAGGCTGGACGACAAACTGTAAAACTGTTGTTATAGGTTAAGGTTGTCATACTCTCATGTTAATGTCTTTTTAGGCTGACTATTTTACTTAATTTAATTTTGTTGTTTAGTTACTGCCGATTCAAAAAGCTGTTTTCACAGAATTTACATATTTTTTATGGCATAATATTTGGTAAAGCTTTATTTTAATGTTCATGTATTTTACAGGTAATCTCCTAGAAATTTTTTTTTCTAATTAACTGGTATTTAGTTGGTAATTACAAGGTAAATTACAAGGTAAATTTTACCAGTAAAATAAAGCGTTACCTAATATTTTTTTAAATAGTAAAACAGATACAGGTCAGATACAGGTTATAACTCAATTTTGACCAGGAATGTAGATGGTGCGTTTTGCCTTTGTAGGACAGTGATACAGAAAACAAAGATGATTAAGTGACTGAAATCTTAATTCGTGGGTAAAACAGGCCAAGTGTCCCGGCTGACCTGACATTGTCATGTTTCTGGATATAGATCTTATGAAACATCATGTCTTCCTTCTTGGCATTGATGTCAGCCTTCATCTCCATGGCAACATGCCTTGGCAACACTGACAGCAACAGACGTTCCTGGAAAACACACAAAAAAAGAAACAAAATGCAGACTGTGTCATTCACAGTATTGTCTATCTGTAATCTGTCAAGTGTGTATACAAGTGTGTGTGTTTCTTCTTTTAATCCTGTGATAAGAATTTAGAGTCTTCGACTTAATATGTCCACATGAAGCCGGTTTGTAATTTGTAAACAGATCGGTTTCGGTCTGTTTCAGGCCTCCGTCCTTGGTGTTTCAGCGTGTACGGAGTGAACGGAGCTTTTCCAAAACGACGACCTGAGCCAGTTCCGTGAGGCTCGGAGCTGTGCGGCAGTTCAGTTACGGGGACGTAACGTTTAGTCACCTCTGACTCTCATTGATCGTTCATTTTAAATGCCAGTATAGCCGAATACACAGCAGAGCTGTTGCCATTAAACTATATTTATATTGATTTAGAGGGATGACGTCCTAACCATGGAATAATGATATGTTCATTTGGGCTGTCTGTCCCACTCATGATCCCACTCCTTACCAGATGTTGGCTGTCATGCGGTGCTGCTGTTGCCAACTGAAAGAGGGTGAAGAAGAAGCCGTTTTCATGTTGTTCAGGTGCTTCAAGTCTGTTCATAGCGTGTCTTTTCGAGTTAACCCGGTTCACTCTCTAGGGGGTTTTCTGACAGCTTGTATAACACGTTCTGCTGCCATGAAGGAAATAAATCCCTGACTGGAGAAAATGAGTCAAAAGCGTCTCCTGACGTTTTTACTGCAGAAGTGAATCGGGGACCGAATCATCTGTCCAACAGTCAAAAACATCACCGGATGTCAGAGAGAAGAGCTCAGACAGCTCAAGCTGAAAAATACTAACTGCCAGAAAAAAATCACTCTAGCTGCTTTCAAGAGTCCGACAGGAGAGTGTGTGAGTATGAGACTGATAAACAGAATTAAGAATTAGCTGCACTGGAAAACATATTTGGACGAGCTACACAAATGTGAAAAAAAAGGAAATGCTTTTTCCTAAATAAATAGGGCAATATGAGCAAAAGTATGATCACAATATTGGTTTCTCATATTGAACGCTACGGATAATCATCACAGTTATACATTTAATACCAAGATGGAGGGAGGAAACACATTCAACCTGTTTGCTAGATCTCAAAGATACACACAAGGTGTTTTAGTGAGTAAATCTGAATGTAAACCGAACTCGTTTGTTTGTTCGTTAACAAGAAAACTCCACAGGGCACCTTTTCAAGGGGTATTTTCAGTTTAGGATTGAATCCTAAATAATTTAAATCAAGTTAGGGTTCTAAACTATCATTTACTTTTGAATCGATCACTCCACAACCAACACAGTATGACATTTACGCCTCGACGAGGCAACAGAAACAACGCTTTTGAATAAACATCACACAAAAGAACAGAATGCTATTCTGTACTGAACCGTTTCGAAAGGGTCTGTGTTGTGTGACCCCTCTTCGCCACAGTTTCCTCGTCTTGTGCGGACGTCGGACAACGACGTGCGTGTGTTTTTTGTTTTTCCTTGTTTGGGCCCTACGCGTGTCAGCTACGTTAGCCTGTTGCTGTAGCCTAACGAGGGGGTTGTGCATATGAGAACTGACCCCAATGCAGAACAGATACATTTATCGTAAATCACTCATCAGTTTATCATCATTTGTGTGGGATGTTTTTTCATGACAATTATTAATATATTTATTATTATCGCCCACCCCTATATATACATACAGACAAGTGTGTGTGTGTGTGTGTGTGTGTGTGTGTGTGTGTGTGTGTGTGTGTGTGTGTGTGCGCGCGTGCGCTCATGCCTACCTGTTGCTGATTCTCCCTCTGCAGATGTAGTCTGGCCTGGATGTATCCTCTGGTCTCCTGGAAGGCTTGTCTCTGGGAAACCTCAGCCGGGTAGTGGGTACAGATTCCAATGATGTTGGTGCAGAGGAAGATCAGGACATTAGCACTCACCTGAGGAGAGGAGGGAGGAAGGAGAAAGAAGTCAAGCTTAAGACGAGGGGAAGGAGGGAGTATACCGCTAGTCTGAGATAACAGAGGGAGAAAATCATACAAGTAAGCAGGTATAAAATAGATCACTGATCGTTCTTGCTCAGCCCGCTGTTCAAGGGATTTGTTTCTTATGCATGTTTGTAGTAGTTGCTGCTTCCTGGACAAAATGGTTTCATGAATCAAAACCTCAGAAACATACACAAGATAGGATATAGATGTAGTTTTAAATAAGGGAAATAGATTATTTTATGTTTGAAACAAGCTTAGACGCCCAAGATGTTTTTGTTTTTTTCTGTGGGTTTAACCTTAAATCATGGCAAAAGAGTCCTCCGGTTGACTAGTTTCATTGACAATGAGAGTGACAGTAATGCAGACAGAGATAGAGATAGATAGAGATAGGCCTACAGTACATCTCAAGTTCCTAACTTAACTGGAAAATCCTCACATAAAAAACATAAAAACATTAACTAGGTTTTTATTGCGCTGTCTGCAAGGGGTTAAACTATGATACTAGTGGCATGTATTTCATTCCCGTTTACCACTAACTTTTCTGTTGTCGGTCTCTACGGAGACTGTATGTGCATTAAAGTAACAGTGAAACATAAGTTAGAGCGTCTTTATCTTCTGTAATGGGACGTTTTTCGGTGTGAAACTGAATGGGCGAGGTTTAGTTACTAGAAGAATTTAAATAAAATCCTTTAGATGTTATTGGACGGCTCAAAAGTGCGAAGGGCTTAGCAAATACGGCGGTGTGATACTGAGCTGCAGAAGACTGTTGGCCTCCACACAGACCTCCCACACCTGCATTGTTCAAACACAAGGATGAGGATAAAGGTTAAATGTACAAATTAGACTTCAACCAGATTCTTCGTTTATCTTACACATTTATGTAACCGCCCCCAAAATCAAGATGCATCATACTTTTGGAAGAGAAAAGGGAGGCATTTGGATTTGTAAATACTCAAAGATGATTTTTTTGGACACACATTCAGCGGTTAGTACATGAAGCGCATTATATAATAAATAGGGAGTGATTTCGGACATAACCTAGGGAGAAAAAGGAAAAGATGTTTGTGGCGTCATGGCCAAAGCTTGTTTACTGTTTAGCCGCATTTTAAAAAAGACGTAGATGGACGACACGAGCTGATGACGTGCCTCTGCGCTCATTCACCACGCAGTCCGATGTAACTAAAAACAATAACGTACAATCTGAATTGGATTGCGACCAAGTTTTTACTGAATCGCACTGTGTGACATGAGATGAACGTGCAGGATTGTTGGTTGTTGCATCGCCTAAAAGCCTTTACACCTCGTCAACTGGAGGAAATCAAAAGCACGTAACATGTTTATCCACATATTTGTGTCAAAGCACATACTTTTACATACACCAGTTTAATTTTTGCTTTGTCATACATTAATTTCTGTCCTTTACAACTAACTTTACTTGTTTGTGACTAATCTATACTTTCAAATGGCAGACTCACACACACACACACACACACACGCACACGCAAAAAAACATTTCCTCTGACAGGAAATGGTCCTGTTTGTGGGATCAGTCGCCCCCTTTGCTCCTCACAGTTCACTGACCACCTAATAATTTTTACAGCCTGCTAGTCTGCTGCTGTCTGTTGAGATGCGTCAGTGGTTTAATGTGCTGCTGCGTTGGGAAAACCTCCAGCGTCCAAAAATTGTCCCCAACAGCATTGTGGGAATTGCTGTTGGCCCGTTATAGGGCCACTTCCTTAAAAGATGTGCTCTTGTTTACTGCCTGGATGTGAGACTCTTCACTCCAGAGGCTACATTTGGACACTAACAAAGGTTGAGTGTGGACCAGAAGGAAACCCGGAGATGATACATCCTGTATTAAACACCAAGAGGAGAAAAGAGCTAATGTGAAACCTGAATTCAAACCGTGTTTTTCACGCTGCAGGTCACCGGAGGAGATTAGTTTCCTTTTAATCTTTCTCCTTCTTTTCTTTCTGCGGTATTTATGATCAATATTTGCATACAGTACTTGGGTATGTAGCCAGAATCTATTCACTCACTGACATCTCCTGGGTAGAAATGAAAACACACCAAGGTCACGGCGTTATGTTCATGTTGTTATAATACTGTCCCTTCAGTTCACATTTTAAACATACACATTACAAACTGGGAAAAAACCCAACGTAACACATGAAGGAAAACGATAGCTCCTATTACTGTGCATGTTCACCAGTGTCGGTTTTTAATCCTGTAATATTTGTTTTTTCTCTCACACATGAAGCTACCAGTTTAATTACCCTGCAAGAAGAAATGGTGACATGAGGCATCCTTGTCTTGTGCTTCAGCCTAAAGAAACCTGAACATATTCCGTTAGTTGTATCGTTTTGATGATGGACTACAACAGTGATCCAGTTGCAGTCCATATTACATTCATGTAAAACATAATAGAAATTTGCATCTCAGGATAAATGTGAAAATTTCTTAAATGATAAATGAAATTACCTCCTCTTGGTGTACCTTCAGGATTTTCCCAAATAATTATGAAATTTTGAAGTTAGAATCAGAAAGAATCAGTATTCTCACATATAAATATAAATGTTTATTTTCTGAAATAGACACTTCTTGCAAAAATGCAATAGATACTTTCATGGGGCTTCTTAATATTTTAATATTTCACAATATTGCATTTAAATCTACAGTGCACGTTTTGGAGCATTACTGTAAAACTTCTATATTTCAAACTTTACAGGTCAGAACTGGAGAGAACTTAATCGGATAATTAAGAAATAAAAAATGGCAACCACTGAAATGGAGAAACAAACCAGAAATAGGTCTCGGACGTTGTGCTTGTAGAAAAAATTGTTCTTTCTACAACTCAAGAGGCTGGTTTGGAGAAACGTTAAGGCATCTGGGCAGCTCATGATGAATATACAGTCCTTCAGACTTATTAACTTATTAACAGACTTATTAGCTTTTTCAGCACGATCCAGGTTGTTTTGGATTATTTGTTAAATACCTTTCACTTTTAAGATCTTCCTTAGAATCTCCTCACTGTTGCACCTCAAGTGTTTTGCCACAGAACCCCATGCTTCATTTACTTTTTTAAGTTTAGAAATCATCTGAGCAATCATCTCCTCATTTATTCTGTTGATTTCCTGCACTTTTACTCTATTGTGCCATTTCTCACATTTCAATCAGTCTTACTGTTAATGTAGAGTTTTGAATGCCTTCTTAAAAAAGAAAAACACATGGTGCAATCTTGAAATTGCCCATGATGAGAGCTTTTCTACCATCCTAATATTGGTCAAAGCTATTTGTTCACATGTAAACGGAATGGATGAATGAAAACTATAAACCGTGGTTGCAAAAGAATTCTGAGAATAGCAATAGGGGATAAAGGTGACCCAAGGTGACATAGTTTACAGAGTATCGCAGTCACAAGAATAGAAACAGATGGGCAATGGATAGATGAGTTTGAAAAGAAAGCAAGCAAGGGGTGTGGTTAAAAAAAAAAATAGACCGGCAGCTTAATGGACAACACAGATACAACAGAAGCAGGGCAGATGTTGAGGGTAGGAAGGAAGTTAGTTGGTAAGGCACAGGATGAGGAATGAAAAAGACGAGGTGAAGACGACAAGAGGAAGAAGAGTACCAGTGAGTGAGATCTGCAGAGAGAGACAGATAGAGAGCAGGACAGATATGGGCCACAGTGACATTAGGCAGATGGCTCAGAGCGCTCAGCTCTGTTTACATTACTCTCACTGTTCAAGCAAAAACAGCCAAGAGACAAAAGTGAAACCTGCAGCATGATGTGTGTTTGCAGGTGTATACCTCCCGTCAGGCCATATGTGTGCGCAGGCAATACTTTTATTTGTGGATGTGTGTTTTCTCTCCATATACGATGCGCTGCGGCTACTATAAGTATTTATCCGCTGAGATTCACTCAACATGCGTAGCATACTCCATATGTCTGAGCCCACAGGCTCAAACTAATTGCTTGCTTTTCTCAAGAGGGCAAGGGCTAGTGGGTTTACAGAGCACACATTAAGGTCCTGTGTTTACGCAACAGCACTCCACCTCTTTAGGAGCTCTGCTCACCAGCGTTTCACCTGCTAGCTGTACACGCCGCCACGCTCCCAGTGCAAGCCCACTGCACCTGCTCATGTCCACAGCGCTCAACAAAAAACGTATTTTATCAAAACTCATCCCCTATCACCTTATCCTGTCGGCCTTTCCTTTGCCGGTGGGTCCAGCACCATTATAATAATACCACCACACATTACAATCTTCATTGCTCACTCCCCATCAGGTGGGGTTCATGACTGAGTTACCAATATGATTATGGCCGTCTAAAAGGATTATGTTCAGTTGGTGAAGACTAAAATAAACCGAGTATTGAACGTCACATCACTGGAACATCACATAGTGTTTTTGCCATAAAAGCAGTCGTCATTTCCCCGGGGGGTGATATGATGGAAGCAGCTGGCCGGTCTGTGGAAAGGACCTATGCCTAATCCCTGGATATCAAAATGGCATTATGTAAGAGCTGTTCTGATCTAGACAGGACAGGCAAAACAACAGTAATACTGGCTATTCAGCACAACATAGATTAAAAGGTATTTTGCCACAAAAAACCCGCAACAGCTTAGGGAGGATAAGCAGGCTAAATCAATAAATGATCAACATGGCTCTATGGGTGGACTGCTAGACATATCAACAACTCTATGCTTAAAGGAGCTTTTTGTAAGTTTTTGCTATCCCCGCGTAGCCAACGTTTGCATTAATGGCTGTTTACTTACAAGTCTACAAGAAACGTTGCGACTACGTCAAACTTCATTCCTCTACTCACCCAGAGGTGTCCCCAGTGGTGGAAAGCAACGCCAGTGTTAACTCTGGTTTTGCTTTCTGTTTCTTCTTTTCTTCTAATGACGTTACCATGGTAACCAGCTAGCCCCGGCTCGGCCGGCCCATCTCGTCAACTTCCAGTACTGTTGCTACACAGTTGCTCACCTGAAATGCCTCCACAACAAATATGAAGCAACTGTAAGGAACCCCCTGTAGTAAAGTATTTTAAACGTTATTTAAATTTTCGGGGGTATCCCAAAGTTTCCAAAGCTACCCAATATGTGTATGCACACACAGTATGTAATGATGCACAACAATTTTACTCTTCGATGGAAAGGTGCAGGTGTAAAAATCACAAGTCTTAAGTTTGAATATGTCCCTCAGCATAAACATCATATAGCTTCAATGAAGAGCTAGATAAGTTAATAACTGTACTTTTTCTCATAATTATTACCTAAAAGTGTGTTAACAGCATCATTAATAAGACAAAGAAGTCATATTTCGGAGAAGATTAGTGTGAACAATGTCTGTGGCACACAATCAATCCATCAATTAATGACTGTGGGTGTATGACTTTAACATTGTGTGGGGTTTTAAAATGTGTGGTTTGCCTGAAACATTATGAAAGTTAAATTCTGCCACCTGTAAAAATCTAAATCCACTCCCTTATCTAATTTTTATTCCCTTATAGTGATGAGATACTGTCTTGATATACTGTATTTACAGTATATAAATATATGAAATATTATTATTAGAAACTTTCTCTTCATTATGACTTATAATCTTATAATATCTCATAATAATAATCACAGTTATTACAATTTATCCTGAAAGGGGGGCGTGAAGGTTTGTACAAATTTTGCTAGCAATCGAACAATAGTTTTTGAGATGTTTGACAAAAAAACTACAAATGTCATCCTATGGTGACACTACAGGAAAAGTCACCAAACTCAGTAAGACACTCATCACCACTCTACATCTGATGAAAGCCCTCTGAAGCTACTGTCTCCAAGCTGGACCAGCAAACGAGGATGGGAAAGGGGGCTAACGGGATATTCAGAAACTATATTTATAATTTTTCTCCTCCTTTATGATGGATTTAGCATGGCAGCCATTTACTTTAGCAGGATGTCTGTGGTCCTGACAGTGGGTCTATAAATATTGACTTTTAAGGCCATCGGGCCCCTTTTCAGTCTGGGAAATAGTTTAAACAGGAGAGAGCAATGTGGGAGAATGTGGACAAATGGAACATTTAACAGCATCCTACAAGACAGACACAAATCTAATGTATCCTGAGAAAAATTATGTAAGTATATATAATAAATATTTCACATTAACAATGGATCATATGGCTATTTGCATGTGAAAGAAGTTGCTCATTGTGAAGAAGAGAGATTTATCGCCTGACTCTCCTGCCCCCCTTTGGCTTTCCGGAGCACGATAGCGTCTTTTTTTAGCTCGTTGTTTTGGTTTTCCAGCTTTAGTGTTTTGGTTCACTCTCACCACTCTCAGCATCATTTTTTGGTAACAACAGGCAGCTGTTTTTAGCTGGAAAAACACACTATAGCTGCTAAAAGCCCGATATGTCCTTCAGGAATTGGTGGAGACCAAAACCGGAGCTAAAATTGGACTTATATTAGTCAGGTGGCCAGAAACATTATTCAAAATGAATGATAATTTCGCTTTATGTTAGCTGGATGTGTAAATAAGCAACTATTTGGCAATAGGTCCGCCACATCAACGTGAAAGGTGAGGACAGGTGAGTGCTGTGTTCATGGCTTATTTCTGCTGCCCCCAAGTGGCCAAGAAATCTGTTATTGCAGGTTTTTATTGCAGGTTCAACCTAAAGGAAAACAATTCAACAGAAAAACAAATGTAGACGGCCTATCCATTGAAATAACTAAAACAATCTTCTCCAAGACAGAACGTAGGATGTGACTAATGATCAGCGCTCAAAGCCAATTCCATTTCAGACCACTCAATCTTAATCAAACTGGCTATGGTTTCTGTATGGTGCAAAGTCCCAGTGCCTCTTTTCTTTTCCTCACATGGCACAGCATTAGGTGACCTATCCCCTCCTTTAATCCCACCATCTTGCTCTCCATCCCACTTAACAATACTCAGCCAACACCCAAAACCGAGACACTGATCACAGGAAGGTGAGTGTGCGAGTATGTGAGCGTGCAGATGCGCAAAACCAGCAGGTCAGGGAAAATCTTAACATTTTCACCGGGCATCTGGTAGTGTTACTGTACCACTTCATTTATTCATTTATAGACCCCGTGCAAGTGGGGTCACCTGACAGAATGAAAAGTTCAGACGGCTTTAAAATGAAATGACTGAAATAAAGAGTAAAGTTACTTTCGGGACACGCACTGTGCATGCAGACACTGGAATGCTTCACACAGTGTAATTTACACATTGAATCCCTTTAGTTACATCCATTAGCAAGAAAAAAATCAGATACATTTCTCAAGAGTCATGCTTTTTCTCTTCTGCCCAGTCAGTCAGCTTAGAAGTTGTTGTTGCAAAAACAAGATTTGCTAAAATGTGTATGTAGGTATTATGTTCACTTTTTTGACTTAATATTACTGTTAGAGAGGTCATTTTGAAGCCAGCAGGCATTATAGAAGACGGAGATGTGATGATGAAGGTGATTTTATATATAACGCAGCGTCTCTCTCTCTCTCTCTGTCGCGCTCTCTCTGCGTGTGCTTCTTTCTCAGTCTTGTGAAAGGTTTTGCTTAGTGTTGGCCCGTGACTCACACCCACGGAGACTGTGAATTATCAGAGATGGCAGCGCAGCTTTCACTTAGCAACTATCACCCACATTCCACAGCCTCCCTCCAAAGACCTGCAGTCCCCCATCCAGGTTCAGGGAGGGAGCAGCGTGGGGACCTGTTGAAAGGCGTGGGGGCTGCGGGGTGAGGGGCTCATGACTTTGTCTTACAAGCTCGTTACGGCGACATACCACATACAGAACATATTGAAGCTGTAAATAACAGTTGTTTTTAGGAGAGGGTGAAAAAACCAACAGTAGTAACAACCAACGACCAAAAAAACCCAACAGAGGCCCCCACCCCCTGGAACAATCTCTCAAAACACATTTGTGGCTGTACCAAACTGTCCACATTTTTAAAAAACTACTCAAAACTCACCTTTTTAGAACTGCTTTTAATGTCTGATTTAATGTCCCCTGCTACGTGATGTACTTTTAGTGCGTTCTTAAGCTTTTGGTGTGTTTTATATTATTTGAAAGCTTCTTTGAGTATTTTGAAAACCACTCTATAAATAAAATGTATTATTATTATTATTATTATTATTATTATTATTATTATTATTATCATCTAGTATTCTGAATCAATTCACAAATGGCAAAAATCAATATTTGTCAGTGTTAGTTAATAACATTATGTTGAAAGATTGAAAAAGGTAGAACTCAACCACAAGGACATGGTGCAGCACCCGGGTGGTGTACAGCGCAACCATACTAGTAATATTAGAGTAATATAAGCTGTGTCCCAAATTTACTGTCCCTGTTTTCTCTATAGTGCACTATATTTATCCTCGGCCATCTTAAATGAGTGTCTGAATTCTGAGTGTGTAAACATTATATAGTGCCCTCAGAAAATTTCATAATGGAACAAAAAAGTGGCGTCCATGACATTACTACACTTCTTTCTGCTAACAATCCTGCAATGAAACGCAAAATGACGATGACTAGAAAGTGTCTGAGGTCGCAATTTACTGCTCACTACCTTCAGGTACTCACTCAATTACTACTGTAGGTAGTCAGACATGCTACTGATTGGAGACATTTCAACGGGCAAACATTTTGTTTAATCTATGCCTTACACTTACGTACTTGTGTTTAGGGTTTTGGAAAGGCTAGAAGAAAAACTATCCCAAACCTCAAAACACTTTTAATGCCAAATATTGCTCATACTAAAGCTCCATGTTCATCGCTTTAGCATGTGGAGAAATCCGAAGCTTTGTAGGCCTACGGTGCCTACTAATTGTTAATAAGCCATGATTGGACTTAAGCTGCAATGATTAGTCGATTAACCGATTAGTCGATGCACAGAGAAATAATCAGCAACTAATTTGATAATTGATTAATCATTTTGAGTCATTTTTTTAAGAAAATATTTAAAGATGGTCTTGTTTCAGCTTCTCAAATGTAAATATATTCTAGTTTGCGTAGTCTTCTTTGATAGTAAACTCAATATGTTTGGGTTTTGTACTGTTTATCAGAAAAAGAAAAAAAAAATCTGGAGATGACATCTTGGCCTTTGGGAAATTGGAATGGACATTTTTCACAATTTTCTGACCTGGGCCAAACGAATCGATTAATCGAAATATAATCAACAGATTATATTTCGATTATTGATAATACAAATAACTGTTAGTTGCAACCCTCGACTGGACAACCACTATTTGTGGGAGGAGTTTAACAAACTGTCAATTAACTGACTAATCATTTGAACACCATTAGTTTCAAATAGCTTGGAGCCGTCGCAGACTACAAAGGTCACTTAAACACAATGAGAATAATATTTCGTACTGGCATGGAATAAACCATTCAGCCAGACAGTACTGTCCAGTAAACCTTGTGGAGAGTCAGATGCTGAATTTATGTTTTTGTTGAAACGGGGCCAACAAGAGTGCAAGCCAGAGGCCTTTGAGGAACATCTGGAACTCCTTAGAACATCTGTGTTAGATCAGGCTCTGTAAAACACACTCTAGCACCCAAAACACAATGACAGTGCTTAACTCGTGACAAACTCCTGTAGGTTTCCCCTTATCTTTCCCTGAGAGCTTTGGTTATTTATTTCCATATTCTTTTATTTATTTTCTCCTGCCTCCTCACGCTCCTGCTCAACTCGCTGTCACTTTGAGCTTTTGTTACAGAGGCTGCGTATGTGTGCAGTGCCAGGCAGCTGCTGGGTTTGTGTACTCAGCCTGAGCCTCATGTCTACACACAGCTCGCACTACCCTTATCTGAAATGACCAGAACCACATCAACAGATAAAGAGTCAAGCCCCGCCTGCTCACTCGGCTCCCTCACTCAGTCACTCGGTCTATACTACGGACCGTCTGGAGGTGAGACACACTACAAGCAGACGTTTGTGTCTTACCCTGGAAAAACTTCACATGGAAAAATAAAATAATCTTTAAAGCTGTAGAGAACACAATAACCTGTGCAGTCTTGTCATTTCTGAAAATGACATTCAGTAAATTTGTGATGAACAACAGGGCAGAGTTTTGTCCTTTCTCAGGAAAACATTTTCCAGGACATTTCCAGTACAACATCAATCAAACTGTTTAAAGGTATTTTTAGTTCCTAAAATCTGTCATCATTGCGACGGACAAGAAGCAGTGCAATTTAACCAAAACAAAACTTTCACCACTGTGATGTGAGGACACAGCATTTATATATATATATATATATATATATATATATAAATATATATATATATATACATATATATATATTTATTTATTTATATATATTTTATACTTTTCTCATTTTCAAAGTTGTTTCTGTTGCAGAGAATAACAAGTCTCTTTTGACTTTGTTACTCTGCCACACAGACATAAAGCACCATGATTTAAATACTATTTACTCTTAAGATGTTAATGAAAACAGTCTGTGAATTCCCATCATAGTTTTTATTTTTACATGCACATGTACCAGGGGAATAAAAATGTTTCAGGAAATGTTGAATTGTGTAAATTTCATGAATATATGGATCAGAAAAATATCCTCTTTCACATAAAAAGACCAGACCATGATACAATGTTTTTATCTATCTCTAGAAAAGAAACAAAGATTTAAAAAAAAAGAGATCTGATTGAATTGTGCTGTGTCCAATATCCCTCCCTCGTTCAGACACTATTCACTATTATAAAAACTCAGAAGTTTATTCTATAGTGAGCAGTAAATATAGATTTTTGACACTTGAATAAGCAGTATTGCACTTATTGTAGATCCAGAAACAATTTACTGCAGGAGACTTGTTCCACCAGTGGCCGATAAAACATTTAAAACATTTTTTGTAATCCGCTAATACAGTCATATAATAGAAGAAGTTTACTCTAGACTTCAGTTGCAGCTGGGATCTTGCAATCTGTGAGGGAAGTGGTGTATTTTTTGTGTATTTAAGTAAAATATGAGTCTAAACCAACATGTGATGCATAAGATAAATCAGAAAGGATCAGAAAATGGCTAGTTGATATTATATGTGCTTTTACAGCAGGAAATGGCGTAAATATGTGGCAATTGTTTCTGCTCCCCAAAATGTAATTTATTCAGAAAGCCAGTCACAACTTATTTTATTACAACAAACATGTCTTTTTAAGCTAAAACACACTGAATACACTGACAGTCCAGCTCCTTTTCCCCCGTCACCACTGATATTTGTTTTGGGATGAGTGAAGAAACTACTTTTTTCTTATCTATAAACATAAAAGTGTGACTGATGACACACGTATTCCTATTAATAATTCTATTTTTCTGCATTTCCATCGGCCGTTTTAGACGTCTTTGAGTGTTTCAGAAGCCGTGCACCGAAACACAAAACCATACGCATTTACATGAATAATGTAAAGCCAGGTGGCGAACAGTTTCTTGTAACGTAAAGCCAGTTATCCTGATCATACTGGCCCTATTCCTCAGTCATGTTTCTGCAAACATGGAGACGGCCACACTGGGGGCCCCAACACTGAAAAAATACACACCAAACACATTTCTGTCAGCAACCAGGAGGGTGTGACTTCTGTGGCGAGAGTGTGACTATTAAAGCATCCTGGCATTGGAGTTGTAAAAGTGTCTTTAGGTAAAGAACAACAGAAATCTCCATAAAAAGAAGGGAGCTTGAGGGAATTAAAACTATTTTAATAATATTATCAAGTTTTTCTGTAACGCACTGGACCCCTGCAAGGCTGGTAGGCTCCACATGCTGCGGACAGATGACAGGTTTAGGGATAACGGCTGTGATTAAACAAAAAGCCTCCTAGAGGAGTTATGTCAACATCCGAGGAATGTAAAGGAGTTGTAATTGGCAATAAAACCAGTTATCTGTGGCAGAAAAAGAAACTCATCCAACTAACAGAAGAAAACAAGGTCAATTACTCAACTACTTTAAAAAGCATGTATCTTTGAGGCCTAAAAACACTTCCTGCACTGTTTCCACAGCACAGGGGCAACAAACATGCACAGTCATAGCGTGCTGACCAGAGATAAGCTTCCCTGAACCAGACAACTGGCAAACAACATCCTGTGCATCCCTCCCTCTCGACTCCCCACCACCTCCACTCACGTGACCGCTCCTCTGTCATCGCCATGTTTAATTATGGACGTTCTCATTTCGACAGCAGGGGGGAGGGAAAAAACAAAGCACGAGTCCATCCCGGCAGCCCAACAGCAGCGTGTTTAGAAAGCTCGGACCCCTCCAACACTCGAGCGCTCAGATTCTCAGCAGGAGAAATAAACGGCAGAAATCAATTTTGACCTGAATTTTTTTTTTTTTTTTTTTTGAAATCTTTACTTGAAGCAACAGTTACCAAACTGTACACCAGCAGGCTGAACTGGGTCTGGGGCTGCTTGAGTCGTAGTTGTTTCCATGGCAACCGCTGAACCAACTGAACACAGGCGCTGAGTGAGACACTGTGCAATGCTGTTTATTCCCCATCGTTCTCAGAAGTGATGCTAAACTGCTATCTCCTTTTCCAGCGCCCTCATTGGTCCACAGATTGACTGACTGGCTGTGGTCATATATGTGTGTATTTATATGTCTGTATCCATGTAATCCTCCTAGAAGTACACTGTACTATTTTCTATATTTCATATTATATACTACTGTATATTGCTGTTCTACTACATAATCTACATACTATATATTTATATGCTGTACTAGGAGAATCTCGATAATTATCATAAAAAAATTCCCACAATAATGACGATAAACTGATGAATGCAGCGCAGCACTGCATTTGGGTCGACCCTCTGCATAATAACGTATTAGGCTACAGCAGTGGGGTTGCGTAGCTGACACATGTAGGGCCGAAACATGTGGGAAAAAAACCCCACGCACACCAGCTGCTGGAAAAGTTAAAGTGAGCGACAGTGAGGAGAGTCCGGCGTCCGCGCAAGACGCTAAAATCGTGGCAGAGAGAGGTCACGCGACATCGCTGCATTGGAATGGGTTAAGATTTTTAAAAGCTGGATACATAGTGGAGCGATGCATACGCAGGCGACCTGTACCGATGAAGACGGGAAACAAACCAAACCTTTTCAACTATTTCAAAAGATAACGTTACCATCCCAGCACCCCAGTATACAGAAAGCCGAAACCTTCGGTCCCAGACTGCTAGCACTGACTCACAAACAAGCCTTTTGTGGTTATGCTAGCTCACAATCCCGCAGCAGTCGATCCTGGCTGCCTTTTCAGTCATTACCCCCTATGATAAGAGCTCGAAAAGAAGCAGGGACACAGCGAGTGCAATTTTATATTTTATAGCAAAAGACATGATGCCAGTTAGAACGGCGAAAAGCCAATGAAAGTGATTAACTCCGGGTATAAAGTCACAGGACGGAAACGTTTATCAAAAACAACGCTGCCTCAGCTCTATGCAGAACGCAGGGGAAAGTGGAAAAGCAGCTTAGAGATGTTACACACTTTGCCACCACTACTGACATGTGGTCTAGCCACACAGCAGAGCCTTATATGAGCCTAATAAGCAGAGGTGTTATACCATGTTGGTTGAGGGGAGTATCCAATTATTTATTCTAAAATAAATAATGTCTGGAACTATGATGAATCTTGTGATTCGTGTAGGATTCACTCCTGGACTGAATATACACCTTGACACTCAAATGAAACGGCACCCTGTGGAGTTTTACCTATAAACAAACCAAGTTTACATTCCGCGGTGCTCACCGTGACACGTCGTGTGTCTAACAAACGTGTTGAATGTGGTTCCGTCCTCATTAATGGTATTAAATGTATATCGTGAAATCGATTGGTACTGATCGATATGAAAACCATACTGTGATATTTCTAGCCATATCGCCCAGCCCTATGCCGCATCATTTTATACTATGTCATTACATGTGTACCTTATATTTTCTATTCCATGCTATATTATGCTATACTAATCTATATCACGTCAAAATGTAATACTGTTCTGTACTGTTTATTTATCACTCTTGTGTAGTCTGTGTGTGTCAGTGTGTGTGTGTGTGTGTGTGTGTGTGTGTGTGTGTGTGTGATTCCATCCCATCAGTCAGCACCCGTCCCGGTCGGGAGTCACTATTGTACATGTGACAGGTATCCTCGTTAAAATGCTGCTGCCGCGTTAAACACACAAATTATTTATCAAGGAGGCTGTGGAAGGACTGCGTGGGGAGAATATCGGATTCTCGCCTCGCTGCCTCCGCCTTCCCTCATACAGGGTGTCCTATTCTATAGCCGCAGCGTTGCACAGGTGATCGTCCCAGGCTGACACTTCCTCCACTGGGATCCGAGTTTCCCATCCTGTGGCATGATGCACACAAGGTTACAGAATAGGACAGAATAGAAGAGAATAGAATAGAAGAGAATATCTTTATTGTCATTGCACAAATACAATGGGTCTAAGTTTCCAACTTCTGTACCCAGTGCTATGAATTATTCCAGCACCAGGAGCTGCTGTGAAACTGCTGATACAGTTGATGCCATGTGAGATTTGCTCTCATTAAATTAGGTTCATTCTCTGCATAACATCCTGGAAAGAATGAGAAAAAATGAGTCAACAGCCGTTTGGAAAGTTTGACGTAAGACCACAGTGGGCTTTTGCATAAAAGTAGCGCATTACAATGTTCATAAGCAGCACATTCTTATTTAAACACTATTCCCTTATCTAATCTAATGAATACAAAACACTTCAAAAGCTCGACAAGGAGACCAGTGAAACATATTGGCTGTCCCCTGACCCAGAGTCCACGTAGAGGCCCGATCTGCCCTCCGTGCTGTTTAATGGGCTTTTAGGGGCTTAACCCACCATCTCTGCTGTGGTCAAAGATCAGAGATCCGTCACAAAATGCATTAGGTTATGCTTCATTAACGTAGAACAGAAAGAGGTAACGAAATCGCTTCGGTGTCTGTGAATATACAGTTTTAGCAGCCACTACACCTGTGTGTGTGTGTGTGTGTGTGTGTGTGTGTCTGTGTGTATCAGGGTTTGTGAAAAGGCAGGGCCCATGCGTATGCAGAGAAAAGGGGGATAGAGTGACCTGCCTGTTGCTCTGACGCAGGCTCTGATAAGACTGTTCCATGTGACGCAACAGTTAGCAGAAACGCCAAGGGCCGGGTATTTTTAGGAACCAGTCTTTGACCTCTCACGGCACTTGTGTCAACAACATCCACACAACAATACTAGCCATTGTCGGGGGCCATAATGCACATATTGCTGGGGTTGAAGCATGTACAGTTTTGAGAAGTCTCAGATTTCACTGACAAACATATTGGCAGTGATCAGTGTGCGTTCAAAATAAAGCATGGCCCGACAAAGTGACGCGTACGAAACGTGCCTGGGTGCATTTTTCTAAATTAATCCTGGACAGAAGCACATACAGTACATGCCAGTATTCACACTTAAATAGACACCCACAGATAAGAGACAGGACAATAGCTTTGTGATGTTATTTCCCGCAGAAAAAGAAACAGCAGCAATTCTGACAAACATTCAACGGAGACTATAAAAGAAGGCGTCAACCATAACAAAGCATGAGATGGTTTGCGTGTGTGTGTGTAGTGATGGGTGACTGGGTGGGACATGCACATGTGTATGTGCTGTGCTGCTGTGGCTAATGGATTTCAGCTGAGGAGCCTGAGGATCGGAGACACGGCGAAACAAAAACGAGGAGCAACAGCAGAGCGAAGCTCGCATGCAACCGGACGTCAGGACATTAAAAAGCACTGTTACTTCGTAAAACTGTGATAGGGCGGTATTTTGTCTTGAAAGCATATAACAAGGCAGTTCAAACTCATAGATAGTGCAGTTTAAGGTGTGAGTCTGTAAAATACAACACTCAGTGTGAAGCTAAGAACAGAGACTCGCGATCCTGCTGTATGCAGCTGTAAAAACACACATGCCAACCAACGCCAAGAACAATAAGAAACAACCAGATGGACTGCATGTGTTTTGAAAGGTTTGAAGGGATTAAGGGCCATAAATTTCAAGAGCTGAACATGAAAACACTCCTCATATAGCAACCAGACACCATCAAGATGTCTGGAAGAGCCTCAGCGGGCCTGAACATGACAGAGTATGTTAGATTCGGTGAATAAAAACAGACAATCCCGGAAAGAATAAACTCATACTAATGCTCATTTTCGTAGACAAGCGTACAGTAAACTCATTCAAAATTTTGTAACAAGATTTCTGTGATTATATTATTGTATATTTTGGTCAACAAATGATGATCTAAAGTGAACACTATTTTTACTACTGTTCTGTTTTCATCTCATATTTTTTGTGGATGTCTTTTTTTTTTTGTCTGTGTGTTTCGAATAAGACAAATGACCTGTCAAGCCCTTCTGTCAAGACTTCAATTATGGTCTTGCACGTCCCTTATTTGGAACACTTGTTTTGTGTTTTGGACTATACTGTATTCTGTAAGTAGGTTAAATTATGTATTGTGCCTTTAAAATTACTTTAGCTGAAGAGACAAGAATGAATTAAAAGCCGCATAAAGAGTTTGGGGGTTAGGAGAATAAAATATCATCCTATGTTTCATAAAATTATGGCAAAAAACTCTGTATGGTAACAGGGAGAGCTTAATTCAAACACACAGGAGGACGTATGGCTGACGCTGGGTGCAGCGGGCAAATGTACACACTACAAAATTATACACATGCATGTTTATACACCGGTTAAACTTCAGAAAACCGAGAGTCGTGGATGACAATTACTGTCGGAGGTGTCGAAAGGAAGCAGGCACGTTTCCTCACTTAATGTGTGACTGTTCTTGCTCTCTGCTGTGCTTACCGGGAGACAGAGACAGGGTCAGGAAGCGTCAAACAAAGCCAGTTTTTAAAACGAATGACGGATGTTGCCTCTTTGGAATCTTTGATCGCGAGGACCAATAATTACCAAAGGAGGTTTTATGAAGTTCGCTCTCACTTTTGCATGTATTTAAAGAAAGAAACATAAAATAACATAACATTGCCTTATTTAATTTTTTCACTTACTTTACTGGGATTAGCTACTATATGTGCCCTAATTTGTTTTGTCCTGTTTGCTTTGTTAACTATTCTCCACTGACTTAGTGTAACATGTTGTCCTGTGTTGCACTATGTTTGTTATCTCTTGAAAAGCTTAATAAAAAACTTGAATAGAAAAAAATGAAGGCGGCTATTCTATGGGTGATGAGTGTGTGTGTGTGGTTTGTCATATTTTGAACCGAATTTAACAGATTTTATTAGAAAGTAACTACACACTATATAAACCGAATGCTATGTTACACAACAACTAGAACCTCACTGGTCACCAAAAACACATAGATAATGCGAAGGACGTTCATCTTTAGAGCCCCTGAAACCTTGGTTATAAACATGAACTATCTCTCTGCAAGACAAAATGTTTACGACTACATAAGCAACAATCAAAATTTAAGTTTGTAAATAATTGATTCGATCGATTCAAAATACTTCCCTCAAGGGGCAGAGTGGAACCACACAAGGATTTATAACAGTGGCCAGTCCGTAGCTGGCCGGCAATGACTACACTATATATTATATTTTTAAAAAGCAGAAGTCAAAATTGTAAGTGCATTTATGGGTCGATACTGAAGGCTGACTGACTTCATTCATGGCATTTCTTGTACTGTGGCAGTTCACAGGTCTAATGGCTTCTGGAATAAAAGCAAACTTTGACTCTGTTTGTTTTAAATGAAGGTGATCTAAAACACATTCTGATTACATTACCGTAACGTATGCGTGGGGATAATGCTGTATGTCTTTCGGAGGACTTGTTCAGTTTCAAGCTGTGTCAGGGATGTCTGTGTTTAACAAGTTATTTTTGAGCTGAGGTTAACAACACCCAGCAATCAGTTACCGTCCTTTTGACAAGGGGTGACGTAAACCAGCAAATAGATGAAAAAGTTATACTTTTGATAAAAATAGGAATAAAATGTTTTATTTTTTGATCTGGTCCAAAGGAGTTCAGTGTACGGAGGCAGTGCAGACGCTGCTGAGCCTTTTTCACAATCACATCTGTATTTTCACCAAACCTCCCTCTGTCATCGAACACAGCTCCCAAGTATTTTTCAGGTCTGTTCGATTTTAAAACGTACACCAGGAGACTGTCTATGTTTTGGTGACATTAACATTTCTTCAAAAGATCTGTCACAGCAGTCCCCGAATTCTTAGAATATTAAATGTTTAACAAAAAAACAAAAAAAAAACCAAACCAAAGAAGTGAATCTGCTTCATCAGGACTGTGAGGGTGTGGTGACAGTGGCCTGGCTGCATAAGCAAACACTGTGACCGGTGAAAAGCTCAGACAAAACCCCAAATACAGAAAATCTCTCATGTGAAAGGACCAGACGTTTGTAACTCTGAAAAGAAAACTGTGTTCAAAGAAAGAAATTAATTGAGAAAACTAGTTTCAGAGCCTTTAAACAATCTTTAATGCTGCTCTCCAGTGGTTTGGAGGCTGTCACAGTGCTGCCGACCCAGGTGTAGTAACACTGACACTGACCCCTGACCCTTTTCCCCGTGTTTCTGAGGCAGGTAAGTCGGTTAAAGAAGCTGAACAGCTTGAGGCACTGTCCATGTCTTTTGTGTGTGATCCTCATATCTAGGTCATTTATACTCTTACTGTATATGAAATGAAAAGGAAAATAAAAAATATTTTTGGGACAAGGCTGCTCACTGGTTCAACTCAACAATCCACTTATGAGCAGCTCATAAAACAACAGTCTGATATAAAAATAACACAGATAGAGCTGCAACGATTAGCTGATTAATCGAATAGTCGATCAACAGAAAATTAAACGGCAATTATTCTGATAATCGAATAATCGTTTTTTAAGCAAAAATGACAAGTTTGATGACTAATTTGGTAGTTCTAGCTTCTAAAATGTGAGGATTTTATGCTTTTCTTTGTCATACATTAGATTAAACTGACTATCTTTGGGTTTTGGACTGCTGGTTGGACGAAACAAGACATATGAAGCAGTCACCTTGGGCATTTTATTGACGAAACGATGAATCGGTTGATCAGGAAAATAACTGTCAGTCGCAGCCTTGAACACAAACATCATTTTCTCTGTGGTGATGGAGATTAATCAGCTTCTCATACTTTTTTTCAGGAATCAATACACTTGCACTCATGATAAAGAAGAGAGGCCCAGGTGAAATCCGACATCCAGGAATCTAGTTACTGTCCCAGTCAACGGTAACCTCTCGACTCAACTCAGCTGCACAGATTCCCTCACTGCAGTGCCAGCAAACCACAATGAAAAGATAAACAGAAAAGAGGATCTGCATTTACAGCATTCCTCACGCACAACTTTATCATTATCTTTACCCATCAACACACACCCGGTAAGGTTAATGAGTAATTGGAGAAAGAGGAAATACTTGTACACAAGTGTGAAGCGGTGATCGATGACGCTGTATTACTGTGTCCCATAGCACACAGACGACCTTAGGAATAAACAGCATTGCCGGGCTGCAGCTATCTCATGACATTCATTCACATAACGACGGCAAACAATGTTGGAGCCTGTGATGGATTGTACTCTGGTATATCCTGCATGATGTTACTGAGTTCCCATGAATCTCTAAGCTAGTCCTGTGCTGCAGTAATTCAACAATCGCGGCGTTATAAGAGATCCAGCCAGCACGTGAACGGATGTCTCGCTGAATGCTTATGGCAATGGCAGAGACTTGACAGTGACAATCAGCGATTCAACATTAAGTCCAAATCCCCCTATTGTTTTCATGTACTGGTCTTCCCATCATAAGTTTTCCCCAAGGAGACTGACAGTTGTAAAACAGCTATGGCAGTACAGAAGGCAAGCAGCCACCATACTGTGCCCCCCCCCTCTTCCCCGCCCGGCCTCACCCCTGTCACCCCCCCCTTGGAGAAAAGTACAAAGCGTCCCTTGTGTGAGAGCACAGAGACCTGAGTGATACTGCTTTATATCATGGTATTCTCCCACTGTCACACAACAGCACACACACACACACACACACACACACACACACACACAGTCGTCCAGCCTGGGCGGTTCATGCAGCCCACTGACCTTCAGCGAGCCCCTTGGTCCTTGGCATGACGCACAAACAACAACACACTGTACAGCGAGACCCATAAGCTTCAAAGTACATGTGGTTACGCAGATGCAACATGGTGACAAAACACAGTAGAGCATTGAGAGAGTATACACTGCATCCGCTGTGTTGCCAGTTCACAAGATATCACCCCATCATAAATATCATGCCTAACTGGACGTTTTAAATGCAGCCAGACATGAAGGGACGTAACGATGTGTCAAGTTAAACCAAATTACAGTGATAACTTATCATCATGTTTCACCATTTTTCAGCTTCCCGATGTATTTAATTACTTAGAGACAACTGTAACCTCAGCGTTTCCTATTTTCCGCTTAAAGCAGCTTCAGATTTTGATGAAACTTTTTTTTGTAGGCCCGCAACTAACCACTACTTTTATTTATCGTTTGTCACAATTAGTCAATTCATCATTTGGTCTATTAAATGTCAGAAAATGGTGAAAAATGCTTGGTACATGTAGCTAAAGCCCAATATAATGTCTTCAAATGTCTTTTTTTGGACGACCAAGCAGAAAACTCTGACAACTCAGAAGCTTAAACTAGAAAGTGTTTGGTATTTTCGCTTGAAAGAAGACTTAAACGATTAACTGAGCATCAAAGTCATTGCCGATTAAATTCTGCCCATGGACTAATCAATTAATTGACTAATCATTTAAGCTCTACAGTTGTTTAGCCCCACTGCGCCAATAATACAATAAACCATGTTTTGTGTCAGTTTGTTTGGAAAGTACATCACACTTGAGTTCAACACTTATATTCAGGGAGCCATTTGTTTATAGACGACCAATTACATTAAGTTAAAAACGTATCCTGTGTATAATTTCTTTCGTTACATATTTGGTATCTTAGAAAACTTGGGAACTTTTTTGGCAGGAATTAAAGCTAAATATTTATTGGGGCACATACGTTCATTTACTGCATTTACGTGAAAGATGTCTCTTTCTAGTTACAAACCCACGGCGATTTATCACCACTTAGCATTGTTCAGCTCATTCTTTTGGTTTTGGACCCCATTTCAGGCAGCAGGAGGCAGCGGTTTTCACCTCTAAAAAGAGAAGACTGTATGCTACCAGCATCTGAGAGGTAGCAACAAGCTGGTGAACACAGTGGAACATTTAGCGGATAAAGAGCAAGATATCTGGTGACCATAAACATGATAACGTTGCTCCAGGACCTGTAAATAGGCAACTGTTTGCTAAAATGTTCACCATATCTATTTATAAGGTGTAAATGTGTCAGTGCTGTGTTTACTGCCATCAAAGTGGCCAAAAGTCTATAAATCCAGTTTTGAAATTAAGTTCATACATGGATTACGACTGAGTGTCACGGACTGAACGGAAAGATGAACTTATTCTCCATTACGTTCTCTATGCTATATATTCGGATATGTTATGGCAAAATTGCAGTAACCCAGCCCACAACCTGTCCTTTGTATGAAACACAGCTATTAGCTGGACACAGCAAAATCTCTACTGTCACTGTCACTGCATCTGCTTACCCTGATGAAGACACGCTTCATCTCCATCAAAAAACTCCAAATGTAACTATCTGCTCCAGACCTCACGACTCCAGATCCTTTAAATAAAGTTATTTGGACTTGAACAATGCTTGGCTGCACAGCGCACATTTGGGCTGATGGGCCCACCAAAGGGTCTGAGGAAATATACAACACTATCAGAATTTTACTGAAATTCATTAATGAACTTAATCAATCATTAAAAAAATCTCAGGAGAAAATGCCCATGTACCGTCTGAAAAATAGAAACAGAAAGAGGAAAAAAAGAGTCGAAGGGCCGGAATAGTTTCTGCCCTGTTTGCCATCAGTGTCAGCTCAGGTCAACTATGACAAGCAAAGAGTCAGAACAGTCAGATGTCAAACCGCTCTCACCTGTTTCCAGAGGAACTTGTCTTCCTGGTTGATCTGCCAGGTGGTGACCACATGTATGATAGACAGCACGGCTCCGCTCAGCACCGCCGCTCTCATCCTCACGGGCAGCAGAGTGTAGATGATGTAGATGAAGAACACGGACCACCAGATCCCTTCTGAGGCGCTCCTGGGCGCCACCATGAGCACCCCCAACACCTGCACCGACAGCAAGACTCCGATCACCAGGTAACTGACCATCCACATGTAGTCCTGGTGGAAGCCATTGCGGTTGCAAACTACCATAAGAGCCATGAAGAGTGCCATCGCCACCGACAGTGCAGACGAATAGGCCACGTGAGGGGCGGCGTGGACACAGTGGAAGGTCAGCATGATGCCGCACACGATCACAAGTACCCCCATGAGCATGGTCAGGGAGCTCTGGTTCAACCTAAAGAAGTAACGCTGGTATAGGCGCTCCAGTTTGCGGGACTGAAACTTTTTCGACTGGAACACCCGCACCACCCTGAGCCAGCAGTCCGCAGCCGTCACCACCCCTGCTGCGCCATTGGGACCCTCATCGCCCATGTCCCCGCTTCCTCCGTTACATCCCCCTTTCCTCCCTTTCAGCTCCCCGTCCTCAAAGCCCAAGTCGACCGATTTCAGCCCCACCCCTTCCCCAGGAGCCCCTCCCCTTTTGCCGTAGTGGTCCTCCTGCCATCCGCAACGGACGCCGAAGTTGCCCCCGCCTCCCACGGCCCCCGCCACCCCTCCGCGGTGGTGCTGATGGAGGGGGGCTCCGGAGGGGGGCTCCATAGCATCTGGGTCCCGCAGACAGCTCATGTAACGCGGGTTGCAGAGAGATGAGCCTCCCTTCCGTTTGGACTTCTTGCCATTGCGCTCCCCCCACGCAGTCTTGCGGTCGTCCACTCTGGCAACTAGGAAACCACTGAACCAGGACATTCTGTGTGAGCAGACAGAGGAACATTCAGTACAGGAGCAGGCCAAAGAACGATAACAGCTACAGCTCTGATATCATGTGGGACGACTGAACACCATTTCCTTCTCTATCCACCTGTGAGAGTTGTTCATTTACCTGTTGGGGTTCTGGTACATGTCCCAGCCCTTTCCCTTGCAGCCGGTTCACTCATTTATCCCTGTGGACGAAGTTTTGAAGAAGTGAGGAGGGGTTTGCAGAGGCCGCACCGCAGGGCTGCAGGGTGGGAGTGACCAGATGGGGTCAAAAGGTGCACTAGACACTTCACCGAGCTCCAGATGTTTGTGCCAGAGCTAGTGATCAGAGACCAGGGTTATTGAAAGGACCAGTCTCTGCAGCCAGGCCTATCTCCACGGTTTCTGCTGGGTCTAGAGGAAAAACCAAACACACACAGTAGATTGTAGAGTGAAAAACAGGAAAAGCCGATGCACAAATAGATCTGTGATGGTGTCGTGGCAATAAATTGCGCAAATTTAGATCAGATGAGACACATCATAACATGATAAAAATGTGG
Source organism: Xiphias gladius (assembly GCF_016859285.1). Classification (NCBI taxonomy): domain Eukaryota; kingdom Metazoa; phylum Chordata; class Actinopteri; order Istiophoriformes; family Xiphiidae; genus Xiphias; species Xiphias gladius. The sequence continues at coordinate 21,243,575 of NC_053417.1, read as the reverse complement.
ATGTCTTGTGTTGTCTGTTGCTGATGCTAATACTCATATAAATGAACAGGCCTGTCTCACATTTAGTTCTTCCAATAACTTGTGAGCAAAGGGCTCTTTTATCCCAAATCTGACAGGAAATAAAATGCATAAAATTTTCTGCTAAATGCACATGAATCTCATTTCCTGGATAACCAGTCACACTTGAGATTTCTTCTCATGTATAAATACTGAGACGGAGTCAGAGGAGAAGAACAAGTTACTTCCAAAATCTAAGGGGGCGAAGGGAGGAAGGGGCGGATAGGACCCAAAATAGCTGGAAAGGTCTGGGTTTTTTAAGGTGAACCAGAGCTTGCTCAATTTGACCCCCATGCAAAAACATTGCCTCTGGTGTAAACACACAACAGCATTTTGGAGTCATTTGGGCTGAAGATAAAGAAGGAGCTCTGTTTATTATCAAGAGCAATGATAGAAGACAAGCAATAAATACAGATAAATGTCGCTGGACAACAGGATACTGTCAAGACAAATATCAAGACAGTAATGGTATATACAGCATGACAGGATCTGTGGCCTTTGCAGTATTAGATTAAACCAAAAATTGTTTAGAAATTACTAAGAAAATCAAACTGCCGATATTTCCCTTGTAGCATTATATCCCGTACATATCACGGACACACGTGTGTCTGATTTTGCTCGATGAAATTCACGAGTAAGGATATGACAGCAAGTATCATCTGTGAATGACATCAATTTTATATCCTTCTGTCCATTTTATCATCATTTTGGAGTTCAGCCTGTCCTAAACAATGTCTGCCGGACTTCCCCTGTCTGTTTGGCGTGGCAGATAATGCAGACTGTTTAAATACAAGGCCTTAGCTCCGTTTCGTGTCGCATGTTTACATCTGATTTGCGATGCTTTGCCAAATACAGAATGGTCGTGTTCTGCTTGTTATCTCTTGCCGTATGCCTGTAATGCAAGCGGTGTCTCGAAGCCCCATGTGGGCTGGGCAAATTTGGGTGTGTGACAATCATTGATTCAGTCAGGAGTGGGGATGCACCGCTCCGCATCGGGGACCGATGCTGCCCTTATCAGGCAAATTTGGTATGGGCCAGAATGCCATTATTAAATTCTGTGTGTTTGCTGCTGCTATTTGCATTCATGCTGTTATTTTAGTGCCTTCGTGTTACCTTACAAGAGGATGATCCCAATGCGGCCCAAGTAGAGAGGTATACCGATTTTTTTAAATTTTGAGGAAAGAGACCACTGGTGTCGGTTCTGGTTTTGAGTATCGGCAGACAAAACGTCAGACAGATGCATCTGTATTACACTGTAGTTATGACTATCGTCCGGGCATAAACTATCTAAAATATTCCTCTAATGGTCTCTAGGGACTTAAAGTGGGCCTTTCTCTGATATTCAGTTGTGGGTTTATGCTGACCGGGTCACATTTTAGAGTATTTATTTTTGATGTGACATCAATAACATCCCTGCAGCACTTTTATAATAGCAAACGTAATAAGAGTATGGTAGAGTAATCATTCATTGTAAGTGCAGTTCATTTTCGTCCTGATTGAATTATAAAACGTCCACATATGCCTCAGCAACTGCGACCAGCTGATCTCCAGACGCCCTGAGCTCCACAAAGTGCAGCGAGCCACGCAAACGCAACGCGGCAGCGGCAGAAGCGGATGCAGCAGCGCCACCGCCGCCGCCGCCGCCTCCTTTACCGGCACTTTCATCGGAGAGTCATGCTGAGTTGTTGAAGCAAAAATAGCATTTCCTCGCTATATTTTGCCTGCATATGCATGCGGCTTCTCTGGCACGTATCCGTCCAAGCCGTATCCCTCCTCCTCCCAGCTGGCAGCGGATCGACAAGATTCAAGGAGAACCCCCCCCCCCCCCCCCTCTCTGTCACACAACTCCCCTCTCCTCCACTCCAGCCCCCCCCCTCCACCTACCCGGCTGCGTCTCTCACTCCCCTGCACAAGGTCGACCAGCTCGTACCCATTCGCAAACGTCGCGGTTGCTCTCCAGTCGCTTCGGTGCGTGTTTGCTTGGTGCTTGCCTTGCACGCTCTTTGCGTGCTCAACCGGACAGCCGCTACACTGGCGCTACAGCCACGTACGGCGAGCATAAAGTCATTCCTTGTGGGCTTGCTCCAGTCAGACATGTCCGAGGCTTTCTCCCTCTCTCTCCCTCTCTCTCTCCCTGTGGCTCACTTGTCATCCAGATGATACAGATGCGAAAATAGATCAAGCAATTAGGGAAAATCAAAGAAATGCCTGCGTTGAACGGGCTTTTTCCTTTTTTTTTTTTTTTTTTTTTTTTTTTGCTTTTTCTGCCGCCCTGTTTTGATCGTGCACGGATGATATGTTTCAGATCCAGTGTATAAATGCCATGCACAGGCAGGCCGTGTGTGAGGGCCCGCATTCAAACAGCGTAGGCTTCCTGTTACATAACACCATGGCCTATGTGACAACCATAGCTGGGACCATAAAACCATTCGTCCGGTAGCTCAAGTTGAGACACAAACACGCCTCTGTCAGAGATTTTTACAAATATCTATATCTATATAGATATAGATATAGATATAAATATATATGCCTATACATATGTATGTATGTATAGGCAGATGTACTTCGGTTTGCAGCAGAGCAATAGCGCGCAGGATTAGTGTGCTGACAAACATGGGTAAATAAACAGACATAAATATGTTACTGCTGCTGCACATTCCTCAGCATCAGTCTGTGGATGGAGGACTGTAGGTGAATAATACTCTAAATCCCATCGTTTATAGCCCCCCATGTGTGCATGCAACGGCAGGCTAAGTAGTGTATAAATGGGGGGGGGGGGGGTGTTCAACTTTAAAGTTGTGCTATCAAATAGAAAATATGCATACATATATATATGTATATGTATGTGTATATATATGTATGTATATCTGCGGCTGATGTGAATCATTATGAGCATCAGATGCGACCTGCAAGCCTCTGAATGTAGCCTGTATTCACACCCTTCAGGACTGTCAGCTGTTATAAGAAACATAAACGCACTGTGATGCAGCTCATCCCCCCTTCTTCTTCTTCTTTTTTTTTTTTCTTCTCTCTCTTACCCCCTCACACAGATACGTTGTTGCTGGTGGAAAACATTTACTGACCGTGTATCCTTTGCCACCACCACCACCAACCAGTGTGAAGCGCAGGCCTCACAGCAACTGTCGCCGGCTATGTCATTCAGTCCGGCAGAAATGGAGTATTGACAGACGAGCGGCAGAGGCCGGTCCATGCAACAGCGTTTGAGACGTTTGTGTGACAGGGGAGCACATATTATATGTCGGCCTGCGGCGCGTTACAGCAGCGGTTACAGTGGGAAAGACGGACTCACCGCGATCATCCTCTGTTTCTGTTCCCCGACAGCACCGCGGCAGACGGTCCCATTCGCTGTGCTCGCCGGTCGGAGCGGCCTGGGTGGAGGACCATTTGTAGCCTGGCTGTCCGAGGATGGTCCGGTGGTTAAATTGGTCACCCTGCGCTGGATCTCCTCCTGTCGTCTTCTCGCTCCACTCCCTTGCCTCTCCTCCCCCTGACCCTCTCGGCTCCGAGCACCGCTGTCAAGACGCGGGGGGGAAGCCGAACACTACGCTTCCGGTTACTGTTTTCAAATTAAAACCCGTGCGACCAGCAGTGGTCGGTGGGACGTGTTCGGATTGGCAAAAGTAGCGACGCTACAATGGAAAAAACACACGACTACAAGTGAAATCGTGCATTTCAAATATCACTCGAAGGAGGGGTTTGAGGAAAAAATCAGCTAAGTCTATGGCGAAAGCCAGTATTCAAATCCTTGACTTGAGTAAAAGTACTAATACTGTGAAAATACTCTACTGCAAGTAAAAGTCCTGTGTTGAAAATGTTCCTCGAGTAACCCTACAGTAAACAAGCATTATAAGTAAAATGTACTTAAAATGTTAAAGGTCAAATGGCCACCGTGAAAGTTATATTAGACTATTACACAGTATATTATATCATATATATATATATATATATAACAATAAGATAAGATCATTAGCAATGCCGGGAAAAGTGGAGTGGTAGGCCTGGGGTGAAAGTGTATTGAAAGACAAATCTGATTTACATCACTGAGCCAGTCCAGTCCAGTTTCAGTTTCTGAGTTAATGAATCATAAATAATTTCTAGAGTCTGTTTTTAATTTTAATTCTCAAACAAACAGGGCTGAGGCAGTTGTTTCATGCTTACACGGCCAAAACACACTTTGGGAAACAGACATTTTGAAATGCTGGAATGAAACAATAATGACCTGCAATAAACTCCCGTTAGTGTCGAAACAATAAACTGGATGAAGTAACATTTAATAATAATGAGTTTAGTTTGAGTTTGGTTATAATGTATATCTGTCTGCATTTACTCATATGATTATTCATTGAATAATGTCTTATTTTACTATAACTATTGTGAGTATTGATGTGTTTCAACAGTGACTGGTTCCTACAGAAGGATCATTTTGTTTTCAGAAATTTTTTAAAACTATTCTCTCTTATTTTTTCTTCATCACTAAGTCAAATATAACAACAAGACTAAACTAGGCACTCAGATAAACTCTTCATGGACAAAAAATCTTTATACTTTTAATATTTTGCAAATCGACTCTGCTGCTCTATTCTGTTCGAACGACATCTACTGCACCTCTGTCCACCCTGGAGGAGGGACGGACTGTTGCTGTCTCTCTTCCCGAGGTTTCTTCCATTTGTCCCCTCATTAAAGCTGTTCCTTGGCTGGCTTTTTCCTCATCCAATTCATGGCTCTAAGGATAAACGGTGCGCGGATTGTAAAGCCCCTTGACACAAATGCTTCATAAATAATAAACCGACTT